>NW_022196905.1:206166872-206201439 GCF_008632895.1 Mastomys coucha
CAGAGACAGAGACAGAGACAGAGACAGAGACACACAGAGAGAGACAGAGAGAGACAGAGAGATTTGGAATGGGCTTCTTGAAATCTCAAAGCCCATCTCAATGATGCACTTCTTCCAATGAGGCCACACCTCCCAATCTTTTCCAATAGTCCTACTCGCAGGTGACTAAGCATTCAAATATATAAGGCTGTGAGGGCCATTGTCATTCAAACCACCACATTCTCCCAAGTTACCTTTGGTCATGATGTTTGTCAAATCAACAGAAGATAAACTAGAGGACACGCTCACATACATTTCTGACTATCATTTGCCCAGAGATACATGGACTACACAGTTTAGATCCTTCTTGGAGAGTTTTAGAATTTAACGCTAAATACATTTCAGTTCTTTGTAAATAAGGAATAACAAAATTATAGGATCTTTAATATTTTTGTTGCTAAGATAAAAGAAGAAGCCAAACGGTTGGATAAAGTAAGGTTACACAGAGAGCCCAGGGCAAGAATAGGAGGGTGGAGATCCAAAAAAGCTCTGGTTTCTACAAACTGTATGGCCTGGTGACACAATAATAAATCTTTTCCATGAAATTCAGGTCAATCTGTGTGGTTTGTGTCATCACAATGGCCTGACAACTATGGCAAAATTGATTCCACCCACCCATTTGTATTCTTTATCATATCTCTATCCCATGTTCCATATGAGTGAAGCATTTATTTGTTTCTTTCTATATATGAAAAGAAATGAATTGTGGAGGTTAGAACTGGTGATTTAGATTAAGTTTTATAGATTAGAAATGGATTTGTTACAATCAGATGGACATAACTGTTTTTGTTTGCAGTGTCCCCAGCACCCTATGCTATTCTTTTCTTCCCCTTACCCTTTGGCAAAGCTTCACCCATGTTAAGATAGTATTTAAATTATTTCTTTATCTAGGCCAAAGCAATATCAAATCAGGGATAACAAAGTACAGGCATTCCAGACAATATATGCCAAAAGGAAACTCTACATTTCCCCTTTAGAGCTCCAGGAAAGCAGACAAAAACATCATTGATTTATTGCTCAAGGTTCCAGGAAATGCAACCATGGTGAAACCCATATGTGAGGTTTCAGTTCATCTAGAAGAAAAGGAAACATACTGTGTAAAAGAGTACTTCTAGGGGTATAGCGTATAATTATTAAAGAAGAAACTACACTGGAACTGGCTACACACTGGCAATATGGCCTCCCCTCCCCCATTGGGAGCTGCAAGCCCGGGTCCTCCAAGGTTTCCATGGTTTGCTGCTAACAAACCCACTAATATCTTCCCAGGCCATCTGCCTCCTGCTAGTCCCATAAAATGAAAACTCCAGAGGCTATAATTTATCAGATTTATATCAATAAATCCTCAACCCCCAAAATGCCCACACAAAGAACTCAAAACTCAATTGATATAAATACAAGCTACACACCTAGATGAGGCAAATGTACCCTACATTACTCCATTGTCCTTCTATGATACCCATAGCTACCTGTGGCTCTTTCAGGCCACATGGATCAGCTTCATCTTCTTCATCCATCTTCTCTCTGTCTCCTACCCATCTGTCCATCTCTCTCTAAAACTTTCAGCTCTGACTTCTTTTTCTGTTGCCCAATCACAGGCTCTAGCCTTATATTTTACAAGTTAAAATGGGGAGAAGGTTCACATGACATCATACGTGATGTTTGTAAAAAGATTCCTTAGTTGTTTCCCCCTAAATGATGATTTTCTGTCCAAAGTGGTAAGATAGATTGATTTTCATTACCTTCCTCTTCTCTTGGTACCTCTCCTGCAGAGCTATTTTTTTATACTTTCCACTAGACAGATATACGTAACCTCTGCTTACTTGACTCTAGAGTCTGTAGGGAAGAATCTACCTTTGAATCCAACATACTTGGTGAGCTCTAGTATATGATCTCTGGTCAGTAAATGAAAACAGCTACTACATTATAGACTGAGTAAATAAAACATGCACAAGTATTGTCAGATGGCACAGATAAGGACCATGTGGATAAGACTTGCTTGGTGCTGTGGCTAACACAAAACAGAGTTTCATAAATACTTGCTAATGTAATCAGCATGGGAGGAGGTAGCAAAAAGCCAGAGTTTTTAGCTTGCTGACACAGAGATGCAGTCAGAACTAAAAATGCAGTATTAATGAAACACATGGTTTTGTTTTCTAGCTATTGACCCAGTGTTTCTTCTATTGCCTTGGTTAATTTTCTAATACTACTACTACTATGACTACTACTATGACTACTACTACTACTACTACTACTACTACTACTACTACTAATACTAATAATAATAATAAAGTACATGGGAAGCTATGCTCCTCTGCCAACTATCTATTTTAAAGTACAGAAACTCATAAAGCAAAGTATGTTAGAAAACAATCTTTGGAGTTAAGCCTTCAGAATTTATAGCAATTTAAAACTTTATACTTTAATTTTTAACTTTTGAGAGTAGAATTAATTTTTTAAAACAGTCTAAGAAGAGCTTATTAACTAAAACCTGATACACCTTTCAAATTAGGTGATAGTGTATGAGGTTAAAAATAAGGTAAGGTTAAACACAGTAAGTGTGATTTCCTTAGACAGCTTTAAAATTGCTCCAACTTAATTTTAAAAGAGAACGAGAATTGATCTAGAATCCCTCCCTTCGGACTGGAGGGAGGCAGTTATGGATATCCATTGCTTTCTCAAAAGGTTGAATCCAGATCCCAGCAAGCCATGTGGTTCCATGGCCTTTACCACAGCTTCAGGAGATCTGACAGCTTTGCCTGACTTGGACTGGCACACATATGCATGTGTACAGACACACCATTAACCCCCTCCACCACCACAAATAAATAATTTTAAAAACCTTAAAAGCTAATTCTCCTCTCCTGACACAGTTTACTGACTTGGTCAAATCAAACTGATCTGATTGGAATACTGCGGTAAGTAGCTCTTCTTGGGTGTCTTTCTAGAATTCTCTTAGGGATGCCATTAGTTTTCTGTGCTGATCCTTGGAGCACAGGGAACCAGAAGCTGCTACAATCAACCTAGAGCTGTTTGGCTTACTTTCTAAGGATATCACAACATCAAGATTCCCTGGTTTATTTTAAGGGTCAAGAATACTGCTGCTGTGTTATGGAAATATCTACTCCCCCACCCCATTTGCCCAAATAGTAAATGACTAGCTTATCTCTGGTGCGATAAAGAATTCAGAGACTGGGAAGCCACATATCTTCTAAGACTGGTTTGTGTTACAAATAAAGAAAGCCCTACAGAAACATCCTAACATGAAGATATCTAACGCAGAAGCATTGTGGCTGTCATGGTATCCTTCTATCACTTGTGGCCACAGGCCTTTGTGTGTCCCCTCAGATATTCATCTGACCATGAAAATGAGGTTTAAGTCCATTTAGTTCCCCAAATGAAAAAAGAAGCAATTTGTAGAGAGCTTCCATAGACTATCCAGGTTAAAAGGAACTTAATGAGCATGTAGTTTACCTCTACAATGGGGGTAACTTGGTTATTGCAGAGATAGAAACCAATTAGAAAGATGTCAGTCATGATGGAAGCTCCTGTTTTCTGATGTGCATCATGACTTCCTCTGCTCTAGGCTGCTGTTCTTTGGCTCTCAGTCATCAAGTCCATTTCCTTGTCCCTACGAAGTAGCTTCTTCAGAAGAGTTATGTTGTTTCTTTTAAGTTTCCTTCTGGGAATTAATGTCTAGCTCCAGTTTTATCTGGTAATTAAAGTTATTTCCATATGGAATCACTTAGTCCACATTCAAATGTGGGTAGAGGGGTTTGGTTCAGTGAAGTTTTATGCCAAGCTGTGAATTATAATTGACCACAGATGAAATGGGAGAGGGGAGGTTCCATGAGAGAAAACATTTCTGTCCAAAGTCTTAGGGAAGGTAGGCTGCAGCTTCTTTTGAAAGAGGTAGTGGGCTATGTGGATTGGTTTTAATGTCAACCCAACATGATCGAGAATAACTTCAGAAAGGGAATCTCGGTGAGAAATCATTTATACTGGGTTTACCTAGGGAAATGCTCCAGGGAAAGTTTATGTGTAGGTGATATAATTTCATGGGCGGGGCCATGGACTGAAGCACAAGGAAAGAGCAAACTGAGCACTAGGATGCATCCATTAACTCATTGATTGTTTGCTTTTGACTATATAGATGCTGTGGCTAGTTGTTTAGAGGTTCTGCTGCTTTGACATCAATGATGTGAGAGACTGCAACCTGGAATGTGAGCCAAATAAACCTTATCTCCCTTAAAGAGAAATGGGAGGAATTGGGCTGAGTAGTCTTAACTACAATAAAACTGAAATATTAAAAAGTAACATAGTAAAGAAATATGAAATTGACTGTGAGGGAAAATGTAAAAAAAAGAAAATCAACCAACCAACCAACCAAACAAACAAAAAACCAAAACCAAAGTCAAAACAAAACAAAAAACTCAAAATGAAGCAAAATAATAAAGTTTGATGCAGAGTAGTTACTGTGTCCAAAATGCGTTTCTATCTCAGGACATGTCTTCTCTGGGACACTTAATCCCAGAGCATGTGAGAGAAATAACCAAACAGAATTTTTATAAAATAACACTGAGGTCGCAGATGAGCTTTGAAGCACACTGTTAGACAGTGTAGACGAGTCCAGATTGGAGGTAGCATCAGTGTAGACGAGTCCAGATTGGAGGTAGTGTCACAGTGTAGACGAGTCCAGATTGGAGGTAGCATCTTAGGCGAGCTCTGGCCTGAGGTTAAGATCTAACTAAAGAGATTTCTACATTCTCTGTCTTTATGTCTCACTGACAGACTAAACTACAACTGGCTCTAGCCAGTATATCTCACTTAATTCCTGAAATCCCCAAGGGACTTCATGAGTAAGAGAAGGCAACCTTCTCTGCCTTAGGACTTCAGTGGAATCCTTTAAATATGGGTCCCCTGTGATTACTTTGATTATAAATTGATGTGTTTGGACCAAATAACCAGGAAAAAAACCAAATGTTCTTGAATTTCTTCCAAAGGAATAACTTTTGGGGTCTAACATTTGAGTCTTTAGAAGTAACTGCCATAATGACAAGAACAGTCATAAATGAGAAAAAATGCTCACACTATACTTGGAGTGGTACTGTGATGCAATTTGTCCTTTAAAAAATTAAATTATAAGATCTATATTTTAGAAGAATATTAATAAAATATAATTTGTATGTACAACAATCCTTAAAGTAGAGAGATCCAAAATCTTTTCAGGGTAATTTTATTCTTTCTCTCATTCCATTGATCAGGCTACTGTAGTATATATAATTCATTTTTCTCCAAAGATTCAAGCAACAGTAGAGTGTAACCACTGGGAGCAAATATATTTTTTTCTTTGCCATCTTGTCATATTCCAGATGTAACCACAGATTTCTTTAAGTGACTATAAAAATGATTTATGTACACACACACATACCTTAAATTTTCTCTTTTCTCTATCCATTTATCTATATACCAGTGTGTCTGCTGATCTGAATCACCCTCTGTTTCTCTGGGAGTGGCACTGACATTTGCTAAAGATACTATTGTTAATAGAACATTTAATTCCTAGGTTGCTAAGCTTTACTGACAATAGTAAAGTTTCTGTAATAACTGTGAGACCTTTGTGGAATACTTTACCTCCTCACCTTGCCAGATTCCCAACACCTGCCCAGACACAAACAACAACACTAAACTCAACCATTTGATAACTTTGAAAGGCAATTGAATCCTGAAGACGCATAGAGTTAAATATGGGGGTCATTCCCATCATCCCCCTCATGGCTACTTCAGTGATGTTGTAGCTCATGAAAAGCAGCAGACTTACAGCTGAAGGTGAGGCTTCCTTAGACTTGTACAGAACCCCCATGTCAAATGCACAGGCACTGAGCAGTTGGTAACAGCACTGAAAAGTTCTATTCCCAGGGTGAGGTAGCTATTTTGATTTGGCTCAGAGCTCACACCATGCAAAAAGTCCTATCCCTGGAGGATAGAAGTCTGAAAATAATAGCAATCTGCTGGAAACATCAAAGCTGCTGCACACTGATTTTAGTTTGGAGACACAAAACCTTGTCAAACATTTAAAAGGAAGTCATTTGGTAACCATGGGGAACCTGGAAAAAAGTCTAATTATAGGCTTGGGATTGAAACCTCCAGTCATATATATGCTTTTGTGTGTGGTTAAAGAAGACCAGAGAGAGGGAAATGTCCCAGTCTCTGACATGTGTCTAAGCATACAACCCTCTTGTTGGCAATATTTTGTTACTATTTTATTGAGTTCTTATACCTCTATCTCCCTTCCAACCCTTATTCTACCATGATCTCTTCCAAACCTCCATACTAGTTAAGAGAGAAAGAAGGTTAGAAGGGAAAGGACTACTCGGACCTCTATAGGCTACTTCCTGCTGAGTAGGGGCATTGGGTTCCTTCAGGCAAGTCCAATCTTTGTCATCAGAATACCCAGTAGCACAGCCAACAAGCCAACCAGACAACCAGCAAAACAGCAAGTCAGAAAACTAGCTGTCTTAATTACTGCTCCATTGTCATGAAGAGACACCTAGACCAAGGCAACTCTTAAAAGGGCCATTCAATTGGGGCTGACTGAAAATTTTAGAGAAGTTTAGTCCGTTAACATCATTGCAGGAAGCATGGCAGTGTCCAGGCAGACACAGTGCTCGAGAAGGAGATGAGAGTTCTACATCTCGATCCAACTGAAGCTAGGAGGGCTATCTTTCAGATAGCTAAGAGGAGGGTCTCGAAGCCCACCCTCACAGTGACATACTTCTTCCAACAGGGCCACACCTCTAACAGTGGCACTCCCAAGCCAAACATAGTCAAACCACCACACCAGCAAGCCAGCAAACGCAACAGCAAATGCAGCAGTAGGAAGTACCAGCAGCAGCAAGGGGAGCACCAGCTGCCACACGCCCTCTCAGCTGTCTCCCATTTATACTCTTTCCAGAGTTCCCAGAATTAAAATGCCTACAGTTGGCAGAGCTCATGGCCCTGCTAGTATACAAGGCACATCATAGTTACCTGCTATGAAGTAGCCTCTTATCCCACACCTGGGATTAAAATGAAAACATATTCACTTAGCATAATTAGTTCTTGAAGAAACCAAAACCCTCACTATACCCCCTGAAAACAAGAGGTGAAAGACAAGACATGATTTACAAGTGTCCTCAAACTTGAAATGATACCCTTCCATGCTGGCTTTCTTTGTAATGGATTGGATAAAATCTATCAAAAGGTGATACATAAACAGTTTAAAAAGTCCTTTGAGTCATCCTTGGATCACCACAATATATAGGGAAGAGCTATAGAAAGCCGGATTTTAAAACTAAATAACTTTAATGATGATGGCAGGGAACTCAGCTATCACACACTGTAAAGAGTATAGAATCTACAGAATTAGTCTAGAATAAAGTATACAGGAAGTAAAACATATAGAATTAGCCCAAGAAATCCATTAAATGAGTAAGAAACAATTATAAAGACAATAGCAACTGTAACAGAAGCATCTCTCTTCTCTCCAGATAGAAAAGTGATATGAACAGAGCTGTCAAAATATAATACCTAAAATGTGCGGATTTAAACAAAAAATGAGACAGACATGCATTGTACATATAATAAAATGGCAGCCAACATTCAACATCCCTGGGGAATTTTATAAAGCCGTATGTGGTTGACAGACCTTAAAGCAATTACAAGTGTGTTCAGAAGTAAAATCTGCTATGACTCAGGGTAAGTACGACAATTATTTCACATCAAACATAGAATATCAATTCATAAAAATAAAATCAATAAAACATAAAAAGGATTGAATACAAAGTAGAGTTGAACGTATAATAATTTGAAGTCCAAAATTCTCTAGAAGAGATTAATAATAATTTAGAGATAGTAAAAGAGAGCCCAACTTGAAAAACATTAGTATAGGTTTTTCTAGTGTAAGGAAAGGGGAAAAATGAAGAAAAACCAACAGTATTTGAAAATGATAAGGTCCCAGAAAACATACTGTAACACTGACCCTCATGGAGAAAAGAATGGAATGGGGCAAGTTTTAATTGAGGAAATAATGTCTCCAAAATTCCCCCAAAGCACTGAAGAACCCAAGTCTCCACATTCAAGTAGCTCCATGAACGCTGTGGCATAACTCACAGAGGCTCATGCTTGAATACAACATGGACTGACGAGACAGAGTCCGTAAGAAAGTCCTCAGAGCAGCAAAAGGAAACAGTTTGCCCTGTAAAGCTGTACAAGGAACTCTCAACTCAGTGTTACTCCAGCAGTGAGGGAGGAAGTGAAGCATGGCATGGCTCATGGCTGAGAGACCCGTCTATAACAAATAATAATGGAAATTCTTTTCTATCCTTTCGTTTCGTGAGACGGCTTTGGTCGGCTCGTTAGTCACTGAACTACCCAGGCTGCTTCTGAACTCATAGCAATCTTGTGCTTCAGCCCTACCTCCACCTGCCTCTAGGAAAGTCGGGTGTCCATACGTGTGCACCATAATGTTCTAAACGGAGTATTTCTAAACTTAGTTACTTATGCTGAAATGAGCAGGCAAGAAATGGTAACTTAAGTCAACAATATGAAAGAAAGATGAAAGCCAAGGCAGTAACATGGACAAATGCAAAACATACTAGAAGTAGTGTGTCCATAAGCTGATCACTGACTGTAATAATACTCCCTCACCACTAAGACATGAGTTTCAGTTTTGTATTGAAGACAATCATGTTTGGAAAAGTCTAGGTGTCTAGTGTGTGATAAAATGTGGCCCATTGAGATGAGCGGAGTTGATGTCAAAAGGTAAAGTCATTTGCTATTCAATGGATGCATATGGAAATCTCTAGGGACTTTCCTTATCAGACTTAAAGCAGCAATTTCTGGGAGATGAATCTGCCAGACATCTCACGTCATGAGGACCTGCTCCCAGGAACACACAGTAGTCTCCTTCTCCAGGGGAACATTTGGCCATGAAATAAAACATTAAAAATTAGACCTGCACCCACACGAAGAATTACCATTACAAACATTCTTCTTTTCTGTTGTTCTGTTAAATTCCATTAGTTATTTCCAAAGAAACACGTTAGTTCTTCATGTAGATACCATTTTCTGTGATACCATTCCCGGCCCCCACGAGGTTAGGTGAATACCCATCTAACTTTAATGGGCAAGCTACTTCTTTTGGTAACTTTCATCTGCATGTGAAAATTATCCTCCCTCTCCCCATAAATCTGTCATATTTTCAATTTAATACAGATCCCTCTTACCCTGAACCTAACAGAGTATAGAAAAAAGAAAAAAAAGAAAAAAAAGAAAAAAAAGAAAAAGAAAACCTTTGTGGATAATAACAAAGTTAGAACACTCAACATTGTCCCTGTGCTTTTCTGGTTTGATTTTGTTTAGGTATTTTGAGACAGAGTGTTGCTACTGAGCCCATCCTGGCCTGGATCTTGTTATTCTTTTATCATTGCCTGTTGAGTGCTGGGGTTACAGATGTGAAGAGCTGGCATGCCTGGCTCAGTTCTATGTGTTTGTTTTCAGTGATGGATTCTCTGGTGCAGATGACCTCATAATTGCCGACCTATTTCTCAATCTTCTACTATACCTTCTAGAACATAGCTCTCTCCCAGCTTTCTGTGAGAAGAGATATGTTTTTTTTTCTTTCTTTCAGATCAGCCGAATGGGAAGTCCACACAAGCATCTAAATGTTTCTAAAACCTTTAGCTCTTCTTTGATTGTTTGTTTTTTGTGGTTGTGTATGTGTGTGTGTGTGTGGTTGTGTGTGTGTCTGTGTGTGCGCGTGTGTTTCCTGTTCTCTAAAGAGCTGTTTAGACTCCTATTGGTTTTACTGACTGGGCCTCAACTTTCCATACAACTGATTTTAATTCCCATCCCTGTCAGCTTTATAGTTATTGGAATCGTTTGGCTGATGCCAAATTTTCTATTTAATTCATGCTACTCTGGGTTTATGATTTCTTTTAAAACCTGTATTTAATAATATTTATAGATAACAAGAGGGGTTAATGGGTACTATTTTCATAGGAGACATTTAGATTCACAGACCTTCTAAGAATGGATTTATTTATAGCTTGGTCAAAGCCAGTAGAGAAAGACTCCTTGCTTCACTTCCCCTTTTCTGTGCAGGGTTACATTTTTACAGGAAATATTAAACAAATCAAGGAAACAACCACATGTTAATTTGTCAGTACAGTGTGACATCTCTTTCTCAAAGGCAAATTTCTTCTCTGGCTGTCACCGAGGTTTCTGCCTCTCTCTTTTGCCAGCATAGCTTCTTGGAGAATTCCTGAGATGCATTGTTTCAATAGTCTTAATAGCTGGATGAAAGGGCACAGGTGCCTGCTTTAAAACATTTCCTCTGCTGTCAAGTCAGTTACACTATGGGTATTCAGCTCAATGTTTGATAAAGAACTCCCAGTTTTTTGTTTTTTGGCTTTATTATCATTTAAATCACTTTTAACACTTCCATTGTTATGCTAAGATAGGCTGGGAAAAGCAACTGGGGAGGAAAGGGTGATTATTTTGACATAAGGTTACTGAAGGACAGAGTCTTGGTAATTGGTAGAAAAGGCATAGTGGCTGGAGCAGGCTGGCTGAACCTACTGTATGTGACAGGAAAAGGATCAGCTCAAGACTCCTATGTTCGAATTCTCAGCACAGAGATTTATCTACTCCAGAGGGACAGGGGGCAGAAGAGAATAAGAAACAAAGACAGGAGATAGAGGTGAAGGAGAAGAGGAGGGAGAAGAGAGAAAAGGAGGAAGGGTGTTTGTCCTGGAGTGGGACAAAGGACTGCCTCTGGATAGAGAGGAGATGTGGCCCATAGGAAAATGACAGTTTATAAAGATGAAAGGGGAAACCCTGTGTTAGAATTCGGTGTTTAATTTTAATTAGGCATGTTAATTAGGTGAGCCACTGGGGGCTTTTGCTTACTTGATGTCAATACATTGATAGGTGGACCTTGATGGTCTGCCTCCACAGGAAGAATTGGTCAAATAAGGCAGTAGACCTTGGTGGCTAGCTTCAGGAAAGTAAGCAAACTGATTTTTAGCAAGGCAGAGGGAATGAGAAAGAAGCACAAGGATGCCAGAGCTAGTTTGCCACTCTCAAGCTAGCCAGAGTCCTTTCAATATTTACACTCAGGAGACAGAGCAATAAGTAGGGACAGGGTATGAGATTTCAAAGCCCACCCCTAGTGACATACGTCCTTTAGCAAGACTACCCTCCTAGGTAGTCCATAACCCTTCCAAAGAGTACCAGTATTTGGGAACCAAGTGTTCAAACACTATCCTGTGGGGAAGATTTCTTATTCAAACTATAACACATGCATAAACTAAATTTTATGCAATTGGATTAAAGAACAAGACAGGAGATGAATAAATGACTTGACTTATTGATTTAAAAACACTATTATAAGCAAATAATTATGTAGAATATAAGTAAATGTACATTTTGCTTCTATGATTCATGGTATTAAGTCAATCTTTACAAAGTTATTTTGGGCATGTATTACTAGAATCAGCATGTGAAAACTACAAAAAATATGTACGGTATGAGACATATGAGTCTCCTAAGGTTACAAACTGTGCACAGTGCAGCTAGTATTAAGATCCCACCCAACCAGTCTAAATTCTCTGCTTTTACAGCATTGTTTTATTGTTTATGTTCAACTAATCTACAAAAAAAGATTGTATGAACAGTGTGTTGCCAGCAGAGGTCATAATTTTTTCTATAATAACCTATACATAATTGCTTAAGTATGATCAGCATTTATTTCCTGCTCATGTAAAGTCTATAATGACTACTGTTGAGTTATAGTCAGCCATTCCCCCATGGTTATAATTATTTCTGATTCAGCATCACTGTGCACCTGTGATTCATACTGTGATGATGGTCAGTGATTTGGTACTATCAAGTTGGAGGCAAGAGTTAAAAGGAATACAAAAGGCCTAGCTGCCCCTTAAATGTCCTAGCCTCTCATGATGCACTTCTCATCTGCTCATATTCAATATGGAAACATTTGTACATGATCAGGTCTAACCTCAAGGGATGCTGTGAAATGCCTTCCAGCTCTGGTTTTAGTGTTTGTGTGTGTGTGTGTGTGTGTGTGTGTGTGTGTGTGTGTGAGTCTGTGTAGTGCCTAAACATAAAGACGTGTATACCTAGGTTGAAGATCATCTCAGAGTTCTGGCATGACATCTTCATTATTGCTACTTTATAAAACAAGCTCCAATGTTGTAGGAATACTTGGTTTATAGAGGATGAAACAGACTTAATTGGTAGGATTTTGTAATATACCTGTTACATGCAAAGGTTTAGTTCTGCTTTCTCGAGTTGTCCCTGTCCTAGAATAAAAATGTCATGCAAGTTTCCACCTAATTTGCTTTGGATCCATTCCTGTGGATCAGTAGAAAATGAAGGTCTGCAAGGGCACAGAATGTCCGCATTTGTATTCTAGCTCAGGCTCATGGCCCTTGGCAAAGACACAAGGCTGTATACTTACGTAGCCTGAATCGGAGGAGATGAGTGGTTTAGCCTTCACCATATATTTCACTATTCAAAGGCTAATTAAAACATTGAATAAAGGCCACTCCACTAAGAATTGAGTTTATCATGAAGGGTTATTGGTTTCTCTGAATATAAATAAGAAGTATATGCTGATTAAGCTGAACCCAGGACTTCCAGAGACATTAATACTCGTTTGTTCAAAAAGCAAAATAAACTAATGCCAGAGAAGAAGGTAGGGTGGTTGCAGATCTTCACCTTTCCTTGAAATCCACTTCCCTAGTCCAATCCCTAGATCCGTGGCAGACTAGCTGCTGCTGTCTTCTCTTCCTCCCTGTCCCTTCCTCCACTAGACTACACAGATCTTCTCCTCCAAACTTGCTCCCCCTAATCCACTTATTCCAGATCCCAACTCCAGCAGGTCACCCCTGGCAATATGCAGGCTAATCCAGCCAGGGAAGTCTACTTATGAACAGTCACTTCTCCTTCCTCTCCTCTAAACACCATCTCCCAGTCTCACCCCCAACTCTGTAATGGCTTCCCCCTCATCTCTGTTCTCATCTGTACTGGATCATTTAAATCTTCCTCTTCATCCTTCCTTCCCACTCATGCTATTATCCCAGCCTATAACAACAGCCAGCATTCCTTGGGATCCCACCAGCCAAACCTATCAGAGAAGCCAGTTGCTCAGCAAAATAGGTAGGTGAGCTTTAGATCTACATTTTCCCACATCTCTTCCATATCCAGTCTCCCAGTCTCATCCCCAGCTCTGTAGCAGACTTTGTGTTGTGGCTTTTCACTTTCTGCCCCCATTCTCAGGGAACTAAGCAGATCATTGTGGAATACCCTGCTATGTTCCTACCTTTGGACTTCTTCAACCTTCCTCTGGCACATCTCCACTCCTAAGTATCAGTCTCCAATAAATAGAAATACAGTTTACCAGGAAATGCCAGTGGCCACACCAAGTAGGACCTCAGAAGAATTCCCTATCAGCAAAATAGCCAAAATGCTCTCCTAAGAAACAGAGAGGGAAACAGAAATTAAGGGGGAAAACCTTACCTGCTCAACAAAGACAGACCAGAGATCAGCATATAGAATTACTATCTTAAAAAACCCAGATGTGTAGATGAAATCAATAACAGCCAGGATAATATGTCTTCACTAGAGAGCAGCAAACTTACGGCAGTAGGCTATGAAAATTACAACATAGTTGAATCACAAGACAAAAACTTTAAAATAGCATTAATGGACACCAAACAGGTTCTTAATAGAGGAAAGGAATAAATCTGTTTCTTTTTTTTAAATCTAAGAAAACACAAACAGTGAAAACCAAAACAAAAATATTGTTCGAGACCTGAAATTAGACATAAAATCAATAAAGAAAATGCAAAAACTGAGGTAGAGGAGAAACTTTGCCAAGCAGGCTCAGGCACAATGCCAGTGCATGGCCACTGATACTTCTTCCCTGAGCTAATCTAGAATTTGCTGTCATGGCTAGAAACTGCTGACACGGATTAGGTGATGGTGCCAATGAGAAACACAGCTCCGAGTCTGGCTACTTGAGAGCCAATCAGATGCTGAGAGGTAAGTATAAAGGTTTGTTCAGTTCCTGCACTAATTGAGTCTGCCTTTGCTACGGGTCTGACTTGTCGACTCTCTCTCTTCTTACCCTCACTCCCAAGACTCTTGGTAGGGGTCACAAGCAACACTGAGGGAAATCTGGAAATAAAATATTTAGGAACTTCAGAGGCAAGGTTCACAACCAGAACAAAAAAGATGGAAGGGAGAATCTTAGTCATTGAAAACACAATAGAAGAAATGGCTACCTTGAGAAAAGAAAATGTTAAACCTTAAAAAAAAACCCTGTTTCAAAACATCCAGGAAATCTGGAACACTATGAAAAGACAAAAGCTAATAAAAATAGGAATAAGAAAAAGAGAAGAAAGCCAGGTCAAAGGCACAGAAAAGATCTTCAACAAAATCATAGAAGAAAATCCCCCTAACCTAAAGAAGGAAGTACCTATCAGGGTACAAGAAGTAAAAAGAACACCAAACAGACTAGCCTAGAAAAGAAATTCCCCATAGCACATAATAATCCAAACACTAAATGTACAGAAGAAAGAAAGAATATTAAAAGCTGCCAGTCTGGGTACCAGAGGCTATCGGCGGAGATCTCTGCCCTGGCTTGGTGGGAGGATTCAAGCGAAGGGGAAAAGGCATGAGCAGGGAGGGGGAAGTGCTTCAACCACCTCCACTGATGCTGCTGCTGCTGCTGCTGCTGCTGCCGCTGCTACTGCTCTGGTGCCGCTGTTGTTGCTCCTAGATGCTGCACTGGTTGTGCTGAGCCGAACCAAGCTGAGCTAAGTTGGAGGAGGAGGGCTGGCTAGTGAGCAAGTGGAGTGAAGGAGAGCTTTTGGTTGTGAAAGCTTCAGGATAGTGTCTTCTCCCCAGGCAGCATTACAGCTCTTGTGACAGTTGCTCTCAGACAATGGAATAATTCTCATGCACTTTTATTCCTTTTGGATAGGATCATAGATACAGTTTTGGGGTGGGTCTGACAGCAGGTGCTTCCTATTGGCTTTGCCTGAGATGCTTCCTCTACATGAGGAGGGACTTGTGGGCACTGCCCCTACATGTGACTGATGGCCACAATTTTCTCTATGAGGGAATGTGGCTAGGTTACAGGAGCCTGGAGTAGGGAGCAGGCAAAGCTCCCACTGTCCCTTCTGGGTTAATGGGGGTTCAAGTCCTAGCTCAGCCTTACCAGGCTTCCTCTCACAGTCCACCACCCCACAAAATGCTTCAAAGGGAAAAGACCAAGTAATAAGCAGAAGCAGACCTATAATAATTCCCTCTAACTTCTCTTTTTTTAAAAAAAAATTATTAAATATTTTCTTTATTTACATTTCTAATGTTATCCCCTTTCCTGGTTTCCACTGAGGAAACCCATATCCCCTCACCCACCTCCTGCTCACCAACCCACCCAACTCCCACTTCCTGGCCCTGGCATTCCCCTACACTGGGGCATAGAGCCTTCACAGGACCAAGGGAGGGCCTCTCCTCTGATTGATGACCAACAAGGCCATCCTCTGCTACATATGAGGCTGGAGCCATGGGGTCCCTCCATGTGTACTCTTTGGTTGGTTGTTTAGTCCCTAGGAGCTCTAGAGGTACTGGTTTGTTCATATTATTATTCCTTCTATGGGGCTTCAAACCCATTCAGCTCCTTAGGTCCTCTCTCTAGCTCCTCCATTGGGGACCCTGTGCTTTTTTCAATGGAGATCCTACATGTCAGAACAGATTGGACAGATGTGCTACAGAGTCAAAGATATCATAGATATCAGTCCAGACTACTATAGCAGCAAAATATTCCATCATAGTGGGTGGTAAAACTAAGACATTTTATGGCAAAACCAAATTTAAGCAAAATCTATCTACAAATAAGGTTTTACAGAAGGTGCTAGAAAACTCCCACTTAAAGACATTAACCACACCCAAGAAAGCACAAGAATAAATAATCCTAGAGTAGAAAATCAAAGAAATAGAAACATGTACGACATATACCACAACATGAAAATGACAGTAATGAACAAACACTGCCCACTGATATCTTTCAACATCAATGGTCTCGATTCCCCAATAAAAATATACAGACCAACAAACTGGATGTGAAAACAGGATCTACCACATTCAGGAAACACACCTAAACATTAAGGCTAGATGGGTATCACTTCCAGGTAAAAGAGTGGCTAAAGATATTCTAAGCAAGTGGAACCGCAAAGCACGCAGATATAGGCATTTTAACATCTGATAAGATAGCCTTCAAACCAAAAGTAATCAGAAGAGATAGGGAAGGACACTGCGTACTCATCAAAGGAAAAATCCACCAAGAGGACTTTGTAACACTTAATATCTATGCTCCAAAGAAAAGGACACCTGTAAGCCGCCTTACCCGCCCAGTGGAAGTAAGGAGGCAAACACCGAGCTCTTCCCCATGCAGTTTATTAGGATCCTTGTAATCTTGCTTCTTACATCTTACTTATTACTATTTCTACTTACTCCTATTCCTATTCTTAGCTCTATTCCTACATCTGACTTCTATCCTTACATACTTACTCCTATCTATCATACTTACTCTTCTATATCCCATACTTACTCTTCTATCCCAGCACCAGCCCTAATTCTACATACTTACTTACTATCTCTACATACTTACTCTTCTAAATCTACATCTTACCTCTAACCCATCACCAGCCCTAATTCTACATACTTACTCTCTCTCCACATACTTACTATCTCTACATACTTACTCTTCTAAATCTACGTCTTACCTCTAACCCATCACCAGCCCTAATTCTACATACTTACTCCTATCTCCACATACTTACTTACTCTCCAGTCTCTCCTCAGTCTCTCTCTTGTGGGTTAAATACTTTCCCTGGTCCCAATCAGCATCAACTATGTGGCAAAGTATAATAGGCTGCGGGAATTCATGCCAGCTTGCATCACAAACTAGAGGCACTCAGCTTCTCCAACTAAGGCTTATTTATCTCAATGCTCTCTGCTCTGGCCGGAGACCAGGTGTTCAGTATATATGTATAGGGTGGCAGCTGCGGCTCCCCACAGACACCCAAGTACAGAAAAGAAACACCTTTGATATTTAACTCAGTTATCGACCCTTCACACACTGATAGTGGAAGACTTCAGTTCACCACTTTCAGCAATATACAGATCACTCAAATAAAAACTAAGAAGAGAAATGCTGGAGCTAGCTGACTTTATAAACCAATCAGTCTTAACAGTTATTAGCGGAACACTTCACACAAACACAAAGAGTATATATATCTTCTTCTCCGTACCTTGTGGAACTTTCTACAAAACTGACCATATACTTGGACGCAAGGCAAGGCTCAACAAAAGCAATAAATAAATAAATAAATAAATAAATAACCCTGAAGAACCTAAAAACACCCTGTCTTCTATCTGACCATGAACTAACGTTGGATATCAACAATGGAAACAACAGAAAGCTTACCAACTCAAAACAACTAATCAATTCATACTGAATGAAAAATGGATCAAGACAGAAATTAAGAAAGAAATTAAAGACTTTCTAGAATTGAATGAAATGAAGAAAACACATCATACCCAAACTTATGGAACATAATGAAGGTGGTTTTATGGTGCATGTTCATAGCAATAAGTTCCTACATAAAAAATTGGAGAGTAACTTAACAGCACAACTGAAAGCTCTAGAACAAGAAGAATTACATTCCAAAGGAGTACACAGCAAAAAATAATCAAAATCAGGCCTGAGACCACCAGGATAGAAACAAACATACAAACAAACAAAACCAATACAAAGAATTAATGAAACACAGTGTTGGTTCTTTGAGAAAGTCAATAAGATTGAGGAACTCTTATTGAAATTAACAAAAGGCAGAAAGAGAATATACAAACTGAAAATTTTAGAGAAAACTGGGACACTGAAGAAATCCAGAGAATTATAAGGGCAGACTTTTAAAACTCATACCCCACCATTTTGCAAAATTTAAGAGAATTTTAAAATATACAGAAGATAAGTTTTCCACACCACTTATCAAAGTTAAGTCAAGACCAGGTAAGCAATTTAAATAAACCTATAATCCATAGAAAAATAGAAGTGACCATCAAAAGTTTCCCATAAACAAACAAACAAACAAACAAACCCAGGGATAGATGGTTTTAGCCAAGAGTTGTATCAGACTTTCATAGAGGAGGTAACACCAATACTCCACAAATTACTCCACAAAATAGAAACAGAAGGAACAATACTCAAATAATTTTATGAGGCCACAGTTATCCCATGATACCCAAATCACATAAAGACCCAATAAAGAAAGAGGATTACAGATCAATTTCCTTTACAAGCACACACACACACACACACACACACACACACACTTCTCAGTAAAATACTTGCAAACCAAAAATAAGAATACATCAGAAAGTTCATCATCATGATCAAATAGGCTTCATTCCAGAGATACAGGGAAGATTCAACATATGTAAATCAATAAATGTAGTTAATGATATAGATAAAGTGAAAGATAAAAATCATATGAACATCTCATTAGATACAAAAGAGCCTTTGGCATAAGCCAACACCGCTTCATGATGAAAGTCCTGGGAGAGATTAGGGATACAGAGGACATATCTCATCATAATAACGGCAGTTTACAACAATCCCATTAGCCATCATCAAAATAAATGGAGAAAAACTCTAAGCAATTCCATTAAATTAGGACCAAAAGACAAAGTCATCCACTTTCTCCATACCTATTCAATACAGTAATGGAAGTCTTAAATGGAGCAATGACACAACTGAAGAATATCAAGGAAATACAAATTGGAAAAATTTTATTTGCAAATGACATGGTAGCATATGCATAAGTGTCTCTACAAGTTTCACAAAGGAACTTCTACAGCTGATAAACAATTTCATCAAAGTAGCTGGATACAGGATTAACTCACAAAATTTAGTAGCTCTCCTATATACAGGAACCAGAGAAAGAACTCAGTGAAGCACCTTTCACAAAATCCTCAAATAGTATGAATACCTTGGAATAACTCTAACCCCAAATTAATGACTTATATGATAAATTAATAGTTTTATTAAGATATTGAAGAAAGAAACTAAAGGAGATATCAGAAAATAAAAAAAATCTCCTGTGCTCATGGATTGGTAGGACTAAATAGTAAAAATGGCCATTCTATCTATATAAATCTACATATTCATTGCAATTCCCATTAAAATTCCAATATAATTCTTCTCAGATCTGGAAAGGGCAGTTTTCAACTTCATATGAGGACACAGACACACACACAAACACAGACACACATACATATTCACACACACACATATACACACACACATACAAACAAACAGAATAGTTAAAACTAATCTGAGTTATAAAAGAACCTCTGGAGATAACAATATCTCTGGTCTCAAGTTCCATTACAGAGCCATAATAATAAAACAGGATTGTATTCTCATAAAAGCAGACATGTTTATCAATGGAATCCAATTGAAGACCTGGACATAAATCTATACATTTATGGATTTTTGTTAAAGAGGAGAGAAATACACACATGAAAAAAGGACAGCTTCTTTAACAAATGGTGCTGGTTAAAGTGGTCGTCTGCATGTAGAAAATCCAAATAAATCCATACTTATCACCCTTCACAAAACCTAACTCCAAAGACCAAAACATAAAAGTACATGCACTGAACTGACAGACTAGAAAGTGGGGGAATATCCTGATCTTGTTGTTTTGTGAAAAGTCAGTCTGGATAGACCATTACTATCCTAGCCACAACAGCAACAACTAATAAATGGAATTCTATGAAACTGAAAATCTCTGTATGGCATAAGACAACGTCATTAGGACAAAGCAGCAGCTTATATAACTGGAAAGAGATTTTTTACCAATTACACATGGATAGAAAGACAATATCCAAAATGTATAAGGAACTTAAAGTCTAGATATCAAGAAAACAAATTTTAAAATGGTATGTAGATCTAAACAGAAAATTCTCCAAATAAGAAACTCAAATGGTTGAAAAATACTTAAAGAAATGCTCAACATTAGTCATCAAGGAGATGCAAAATAAAAGTACTTTAAGAGTTTATCTTACACCATTCAGAATGGTTACGATCAATAAAACCAATGACCAAGGCAAGGATTTGGAGCAAGGTGAACACACTCATTTGTTGCTGGTGGGAGTGCAAACTTTTATAGCCACTAAGGAAATCAGTGTACGGTTGTTCCTCTGGAAGATGGGAATGGATCTACCTAAAGTTCCAGCTATACCACTCATAGGCTTATACCCATAGGATGTAACATCCTACCACAGAGACATTTTTACTCACCCATGTTTATTGTTACTCTCTTTATAATAGGCAGATACTGGAAACAAACTATAATATGTCCCTCAACAGCAGAATGGATATAGAAAATGATGTGGTACCATTTACACAATGGTATATACTCAGCTGTTACAAAAACAAAAACAAACAATACAAATCATGAAATTGACAAGTCACTTGATAGAGAAAAATCATCCTGAGGGAGATAATTAAGACCCAGAAAGATAACTATAATATGTGGATATTACCTATTAAGTCAGTGTTAACCAAGATACAATCTGCAGAACCAGAGACGTTATGTAGAATGTAAGGGGGTAGGGGGAACAAATAGATCTTCCTAGGAAAGGGAAATAGAATGGATAGTTTTGAATGGATGGGCAGGGTGGTGATGGAAGGGAGACTCAAAATGGGATGCCACGGAGAAGGAAGATCAGAATAAAGGAAGGAATATGTGCAGAAATAGCTAAAATTAAGGGCCATTTGAGTGGTAGTATGAAAACCTAATATAGTAGAAGCTTTGTGAAAAATACACATATATGAAAGGGATATAAATGAAATAATCAAATAATGAGGGACAGAGAGTCCCAGCTAGACTTCTCTTTTCACAAAATGAAGCTTCCAGTACTGGGATTGAGTTATATGTTATTTTGTCATTGGCCAAAGGTGTTCCGTGGGAATCCCTAAACAACCCAGACTTTTACCAAGACTATAGTTTAGTCTCCTCAAACTGATAACAAGGCCTTATTACTGAAGATAACACCTATATAATTCATTGAACAGGGAGAAATTGAGCCTACTAAAGACTTCACCTCTACATGCTAGGTGCTAGCCTCTCCATGCTACCAAAGGAGAAATGTAAACATCAAGCAAGCCATGAAGCTTTTCATCTGCAATGGTGACCTGATTGCATGATATGCTAGTGCAGTGGTGATACATACTTGTGGGAATAACCAAACAATATCTCAATTGACTGAAGGCTCACTCAGAGAGATGCAGCTTGTACCCAACACCGTTTGTGTGACCACAAATTTCAGACTAGATAGGCTAAAAACCAAGCACCATTGTTCTCAATAACAACAACAAAAAAAGTAAGAATACAATGAATGACTCAATGACTATTATTGACATTCTGCTATTTCTAGATGTGCCTTGCTTAGCCATCACTATAGAGTGTTCCTTCTGCTGCCCATGGGAACAAGTACAGAGACCCACAGCCAGACTTTATGCACAGAATGAGAGACCTTGGAACATTCTGACCTAACCAGAATGTATCCATCAAATGCCTCCTCTTAGGGCTCAAGTAGCCCTGTGGAAGAGGAGATAGAAAGAGTAGAAGATCCAGAGAGAATAGAGGACACCAAGAATATGAGGTCCTCTAAATCAACAGGATTGACATATGTTTGAACTCACAGAGACTGAGGCAACATCCATAGGATGCATAGGAAATAATAGGACTCACATTATTTCCTATGGCTGCACCAGGTGGGTTCCTAGAATTGAAAGAAAGAGCATATGTCCCCCGCATCCCTAACTCAGGAGCTATCTCCAACAGTTAATCACTTGCAAATACAAGTTTAGTTTTCTCTGAGGGATTCTCACTAGCAAAACAAACTAATCTTAAGGGTAGGTTGAATGCCCAGCACTAGCTGCATTCAGAAAACTAAGCAACATCAGCAGTATAAACTACTAGACATCTGCATTATGGGAAGATTCTTGTCTCCTAATGTCATTTCAAGCTTTTTAAGAAATCTTATAGTATATAATATTATATATAAATAAATCTTATTTTATTATATATATCATATATATATATAAACAAACATATGCACATACATATATGTCTCTCTTTTTACCCTAGAAGTTGTTTGTATATATACTATAGCTTCCAGTTTAGTGGGTTTTTTTTTTAATTCCTGAGGGCATAAAAGCATGGGTCTCTGCAGCTAAATCTGTTTCATATTCCTTGCTTGGACTCTTTTCCTACTGTTTGTTTGTTTTGTCCTATTCTGATGTATTAGTGTTTCTTTCTTTATCTGATTATATTTTATTTGTTTTATTATTATCCCCTAGAAATGTGTTTGTTTTCTAATGAGAAACAAAAAGGGATATGTATATTCAGATAGGAGGGGAGGTAGGAATGACCTGGAAGGAGTAGAGGGAGGGGAGACTGTGAGCAGGATGTGTTATGTGGTGCAGGGGTAGGGGAGCTATTTTATTTTTAAAGTATTGTTTTAATTAATTAATTGAAAAAGCTATTTTCAATAAAAGAGGAAAAAGAATACCTCAAAAAAAGTAGAATAAGAGCAGAGTTACATGCTGCTGAAAGATAATTTAGAATAGTTTATTTCTCATACCATCTTTATCTTTGAAAAATTAGCAGTCAAGAATTGGAGCAACTTTCTGATTTTTTTTTAAAAAATTTAATTTTGTCTGTATGTCTGTTCATGTTTATGCATGTTTGTGTGTAGCGTTGGGTGGGATTGTGTATGAGTATAGTTGTCCTTGGAGGCCAGAAGAGAACATCGAATCCTGTGGACCTGGGTTTACAGGGAGGGAATGGTGAGCTGCCTGGTGTGGGTGGTGGCAATTCAACTCTGATCCCTTGCAATAGCAGTATGTGCTCTTAGTCATGGAGCCATCTCCCAATGCTCACCTTCTGATAGTTTATATGACTTCCCTTTGCTTTCTCCTTAGCACTTCTATCCGTTTCTAGGTACTTGGTTCTTCTTTGGCCTTTCCTCATTCTCATGGTTACTGCATTTGTCAGTGTGCTGCTATGTTAAAGAAACTCAGTCTTAGTTAGACAGAAAGTCAAGGAGCAACTGAGTGTCTCCAGGAAGTTATTTGGAACTTCCAAATTTTAGTTACTGTAAAATTCAACTCACAGGATCGCTAAGAGAAATTAGGATAATGTGTGCAAAATTACAGTCGCTATCAAAACTTTTTCTATTCTTTCTCTGAATTTAAAGCAATTACAAAAACCTACTGTTCTTTCCTGCCCATTTTGTAAATCATTTCCATGTTAATTTTAATAAGAATACTGTCTGATCAAGACACTCTCCTGGTGGGAGCTTCCCTGCCTGTGGAATCTGTGAAATAAAGTGAAATCTTTAGACTCAGAAAAAAATACCTTGTCTAGACAGAAATTACATTGACTCCAATTTCCAAATTGGACTTGTGTTTACTCAATCTGGTATTTTGCTCCTGCCTTTTCTGTTTAGTCCTCAGACATGCATTGTCACCAACCCTCCTAGAAAATATATAATATCTCCAAAAGGGATAAGACAGCATCCGTCTTATGAAAATAGCCCTTGAATCTTACCTTTTCTTTCTTAACCACATCATATGTAGTGGTTTAGCATTAGTATCTCACAGCTTACTTACCTAGAGCACATGTGAGTTTATTATCGGTTACATTGTTACTTTTTAATTATGTTTTGGTTCCCATACTTTGTTACTTTTACTGCACACTGCTTGCTTTTAAAGTCTATTTTTGGGTTAAGGACATAGAAGGTTTTGCCTTTTTTCAGGGAGATTTCTGCTTTCTGCTGAATTAACTAAAAACCATCAATTCCCAATAACTTCCATGGAGTTAGGAGTTTAGATTCAAAGGCTAATTTACTCCCTATGAGAACAGTCTGGTTCATGCTTACTCTTTTTTAATGTCTCAGGGTCTAACTTGAAACCTCAGTGATTCACTAAGAATCTTCCATTTTAGATATATATTCACCTCGAGCCAAAAATAGTTTTAAAACCTACTATTATCTACTTCATGCTTTGTTTGCTAGCTTTTTAAATTACGAGCAAAAGGTTGTAGTAAAATATCCTCATTGCTTTTGTAGTCAAGAATGATAGCAACTTTATGATTTTTAAAAAAGTTTAATTGGGTTATTTGACTTGCTATTATAAACTGCCTTCTTAACTAACTTCTTAATAGCTTCCTCAAATCATTTTTTGAAATATTTTGTTCAATTTACTTCATTGCTATTAACATGATCAGTGATCTAAATTAAGGAATAATACCCTATTATTGGAAGTCTAGATCTTAAACCTGATTGAAGTATTACTTAAGTCCAAATCTCTGAACCTGGACTCTATTGAAAACCCAGGGTGCTATTCATTTTAGTTAAAAAAATTTACATCCAAGTTCTCATTAGGAACTTGAACAAAGCACCCTGACCTAAACTGATGAACCATTTTCTGAAAGAGGCACTTCAGCTCTAGTACACCCAAATCCCACTTGAATACTGAAAATACTTCAACTGAAATAATGTATATGATTTAAAAAAACCTCAAGTGACAAATTAATTTCTGATTTATAAATTCCAACACACATATACATATATACACACACATACCACATGTACATGCCCATATTACTCTCCAAAATTGAAATCTTGTAGTAACTGTATCCAAGGAATGTGCTTAGATGAAAGACTACAGAACTCAAAAGAATGATTGTAATTATGTTCAAAGAAGAACAAAAGTTCCTGAATAAGAATACACACACAAAAAAACCCAGACATTTGAATAAAGAAGATGGTTTGAGCTCACCTTCTTTGAGCTTTGAAGGAGAAACTCATCAAAGAGAAGAGGGGAATACTGAACAACAATCAGTTTGAAATGCTGAAAATGAGAAAGAGTAGATGTAATGGAGAGTTCTGTGGAGAGAGTCACTAACATAATGGGACAAGAAGAGAACAAAATATTTGACCTTAAAGACAAAATGGATGTATTAGAACAATACACAAAGGACAAAGATGAAATAGAAATGTATCAGTCAGAATCCCAAGATATATTATGCACTGAAAAAGATCAAATACAAGGATGATAGCCATAGAGGATGGCAAAGCATCTCAATTTCAAGGCATAGAATTATTTTTAGAATCACACAGAAAATTTCTCAGAAAAAAAAAGTTGAGGGGATAGAGAGGTGGCTCAGCAGTTAAAAGCACTAGCTGCTCTTCCAAAGGACCTAGGTTCAAATCCCAGTGCTCACATGGCAGTTCATAACTGTCTACAGTTCTAGTTTCAGGGGATCTGAGATGCCCACATAGACATGCATGGAAGTAGAACACCAGTGAAAATAAAATTAAAAACTAATACAAAAGATACAGGAGGCATTTAGACCACCAAATAAACAACAACCCTACCCTTGTAATATTACAATTAAAATAATAATCCCATAGAACCAAGAAAGTACATTGAAAGCAGAGACAGAGACAGAGAGAAACAGAGAGAGACTAAGTCAATACAAACGTTACCACACAAGTAAAATGACAGATTTGCTCACTGGAATTTTAAAATCTTGGAGGCCCTGGAACAATGTATTTCAAGTTCTGAGAAATAAAACTGTCAATATAGACTTCCATACCCAGCAAAGCTATCTGTGATAACAGGAGAAATGTAAAACTTTCCATGATAAAAGTAGGCTAAAGAAGGGGCTGGCGAGATGGCTCAGTGGGCAAGAGCACTCACTGCTCTTCCGAAGGTCCTGAGTTCAATTCCCAGCAACCACATGGTGGCTCACAACCACCCGTAATGAGGTCTGACGCCCTCTTCTGATGCGTTTGAAGACAGCTACAGTGTATTACACTGGAGTGAGTGGGGCCGGAGCAAACAGAGGTCCTAAGTTCAATGCCCAGCAGCCACCTGATGGCTCATAGCCATCTGTACAGCTACAGTGTACTCATACACACAAAATAAATAAATAAATCTTTTTTAAAAAAGTATGCTAAAGAAATTTATAACCACTAAACAATCTCTAAAGAAGATACTTTAAGAAGTCCTTTAGATTGAAAAGAGAAACAAGTGGATCCATGAGTCTTTAGGAAAAAATGAACTGTGATAGTACTTAAACAAGAGAGCATGAGAAGAAAAATCAAGCACTACAAAAATAAAATGGCAGGAATAAATACATAATTTTAAATATTAGTAATATTAATGGTCTCAATTTCTCAGTCAAAAGACATATAATAGTAAATCAGACCACAATGAAAAGCTAGGGACTACACATCACAAAAGACACACTGTCTTAGGGTAAAAAGGCTGAAAACAGGTATTCAAAATGGACCTTGGAAACATGATGGTGTGGCTGTTCTAATATCTGACAAAATAGATCTCAAACCAAGACTAGTGAGGGGATATAAAGAAAACCACTTCATATTCATTAAGGAAATAATCCACCAAGACAGAAGCCACTATGATTCTAAGTATATAGTCCCTGAACACAATGTACTTGATTGTATAAGATGAATACTGTTAAATATAAATTCACATATTAACTCCAGAAGAGTAGCAATGGTGACTTCTATACATTACTCTCAACAATGGAGAGGTCACCTGAACAGAAAATAAACAGATATTTAAATTAAATTTCATCATAGAGCAACATGACTTAATAGAACATTCCATTCAAATACTGTAGAATATACATTAATTTCAGCAGCCCATGGAACTTTCTCTAAAACAGATAATATATTGCAAGATTTAATAAATATAGGGAAAGTTAAATAATTCTTTGTATTGTTTGATCACAATTGAATGACTACAGACCAAGAGAAAACCTAGAATACACAAAGACTCATGTATAGTTAAAAACAATACTATTATAATAAATGAGTTCTTAAAGAAGCCAAGGAATTCCCAGTATTAAATGAAAATGGAAACCCATGTTAAACCTATGAGATGCTATGAGAGGAATATCCTAAAGGGAGATCATAGTTCTTAGTGCCTGTATCAAAAAAAAAAAAAAAAAAAAAAAAAAAAAAAAAAAAAAAAAAAAAAAAAAAAAAAAAAAAAAAAAAAACAGAACAATGTCAAGTAATAACTTAAGAAGGTATATGCCTTAGACAACAAAGCATTAAGATCAAAGTAGGAATAATTAAAAACAAAGAAACAAAAGTACAATGTGTCAATATAAGGAAGGGTTGGCTCTTTAAAAAAAAAAAAAAACTAAACGAGACTCAAAAAGTCTTAGCCAACAGAGAAGACACAAATTAATAAAATACAGGATGGAAAGTGAGTCATTAAGAGTTATCAGTGAAACTCAGAAAATGGTTCTGTATAGCATATTTCACTAAGTTAGAAGAGATGAAAGAAAACAATGGCAACGAGGAATACAGAAGAAGGAAGCAGGGAATCAATTTTATTCACAGTAACTTTATAAATACCCTTTTAATAAGCCTAACCAAGGAAGCAAAAGACCACTTATGATAAACACTCTAACATGCTGAAGAACAAAATGGTGGAAAATCCTAGAGGACAAAAGAGAATATGCTGTCCTGGTTAGGGTTTCTCTTGATGCAACAATGCACCATGGAACGAAAAGGAAGTTGGGAAGAAAAGGGTTTATTTGGCTTACACTTCCTCATTGCCATTTTTCCTCAAAGGAAGTCAGGACAGGAACTCAACAGGGCAGGACCTGGAGGCAGGAGCTGATACAAAGGTCATGGAAGGGTGAGTATTACTGGTTTGCCTTTTCTGGTTTGTTCAGTTTGATTTCTTTTAGAACCCAGGACTATCAGCCCAGGGAAGGCACCACCCATAATAGGCTAGGTCTTACCCCATGGATCACTAACTGAGAAAATGCCTTTCAGCTGGATCTCATGGAAGCATTTGTCAACTGAGGCTCCTTCCTCTCCAACAAGTCCAGCTTGTGTCAAGTTGAAATAAAACCAGCTTATAGATAGGAATTAAAGCTACAAAAGTGGACATACTGCCAAAAGTAATGTACAAATTCAATACAATCCTCCCCCAAATTCCAACGCAATTCTTCAGAGAAATAGAAAATTAAAATTTTTCTGTAAATATAAAAGCATAAAAGAACCCAGATAACCAAGCAGTCCAGAGCAAAAGAGGTACTTCTGAAGGTACCTGATATGCTACAGAGCCACGGTCATGAAAACAGCAGAGTGCTGCCACAGTAAAGACACATAGATTAGGGTACTAGAACTGAGGACCACCCGGGTTTTGACAAAAATGTCAACAACAACAACAACAACAACAACAAATATACCGTAGAGAAAAGACATCTTTAGCAAATGGTGCTGGGAATAAAAAGAGTGTCCAAACCTATACACCAAAGAATAAAACTAGCCCCTAGTCTTACCTTGCATAAAAATCAGCTCCAAATGGATCAAGAAACTCAATGAAAGAGCTGAAACTCTGGAAATGGCTTTTTATAAAACACAACATGGCACCAAATGTTGTGTTTTTTAAAAAACCGAGATATGTTTGGTAGGGTTTAAGATGGTGAGGTGGGAGGGGTCCCTCAGCAGCCCATGCTGAGGCATCTCTTCCTCCTGAGGTACCAGCCATAAGATAGGTGTAGGAGAGAGAGAGGGAGAGAGAGGAGGCTGTCTAGGAACAGGTGAAGAGGCGGGGAGGGGACGAGGAGAGAGGGAGAAAGGGGTCAGGGAGAGAAGAGAGTCAGAGAGAGAGAAGGGGCAGAGAGAGTAAGGAGGGGCCAACCAGTCCCTTTTATAACAAGCCAGGCCCACCAGGCTTGGGCAGAGCCTAGAAAGAAGGCCAACACTGAGTACTGTCTTTCCATTTCCTTGGTCTGTTGTAAGAAAACAAGATGGTCCTTGGTTCAGTGACAGTACGATATGAAGTTTTTGAACTAGCAACATTGATTCACTGCACACTATTGATGTATATGCTACTGAGAATGCTTTCTTTTATTCGGTCAATGTACAGTGTCTTTGTCTAGCTTTTGTATCACTGCAGTGCTACCCACAGAACGTAGCTTAAGAAATGTTCCTTTCCTTCACACCTTTTGGGAAAAGCATTTGTAGAATCAATATCATTCATTAAATATTTTGTATGATTCACCCATGAGTTACCTGAGGCTCTACTTTTTCTGTGACTCGGGTTTTCAACTCTGAATTTAATATCTCTAATACAAATGAGGCTGGCCAGGCTTCCTATTCTTTTTTTGAGTAAGATATCAAGGCATTTTATTGCCCAGTTCTTTTTTTCTATTCCTAATCAGTTATCTTATATATTGGCATCATGTTGACTTGTTCAATTTTTTTGTCTTTATTCTACTAATAGCTATAAAATCTGTCATTAATTTTCATATCCTGATCCTTTCTTCCTTCAGTTATTTTTCTCCTTTCTTATTTGTTGACATTTGTACTGATCTTTCAAAAAATCCAATACTGATTTTTGATATATCTATACCATTATTTTGTGGTTAAATATAATAAATTTTGCACGTCATCACATTATTCCTCTGACTCATTGGGATTTAGCTTCCCTTTGTTTTATCAGATATTTAATATATAAATTTATATTAATCTTGGGCCATTATTTCTTTAAGTATAAACTTAAAGCTATAAATATTTCTATAAGTTGTGCTTTACTCCCACCTGGGACCTGGGACCCTCCCTCCCCTGTGTTCTGGAAGATGTCATGGCTTTTCTCCTCTTCCCAGCAGAAATGATCTTAAAATACCTAAAGACTTATTTAAATATAGTTTTCTGTTTCATGTTTTTTGACATGTGTCAACAAGTCTAGTTATTACAATTAAGTGTCAGCTCAGACCTAACTGTCTTCTCACACAATTTTGTCTTTTTCCCTCTGAAATCTTCGGATTTACTATGTTGATTTCAGCCCTTGCTCTTTGACTTTATCTTTGCTCATGTTGAGCAGATTGAGTCTCTGCATATAATCCTCACATCACTGGAGCTGTCTAATCTTAGATTTTCATCTTGAATTTATCTCCCCCAAATGCCATTTATCCCTTCTATTGATTCCTTTCCAGTTATGCTTTCTTTATGAATCTTCAGGGTAAGTTTTCATTCAATAAAAAAAGGAAAGAAAAGAAAAGAAAGTAGGCAGGGTCTCGTGTGGCCAGGGCGTGGGCGGTGCTCCCCCTGGCACCCCTCACCCCAGAGCTGCCCGAGGCTCCTCCACTCGGATGTGGCTGAACTGAAGCACAGGCAGGAGACTGCAGGATCTGAGTTCCTGAACATCTGAATGGTGAACCCTTCAAGTCTCCGATTAAATTTAAAAAATGACCTCCAATAAAACTACATTGCAAAAAAATGGGGGGAAAAAAAAGCAGGCCTTCGTTTTTTCAGGTAAATTTGTGGTTTAGAGGAAAATTGGAAAGTACAATATATATATATATATATCCCAGTCCCAATTTCTAACATTTATTTTCAGTTCTGTGGTACATTCATTCCTGTTGGTGAATCGATTATTAACATATTGATATAAACTATAGTTCAGAGTTTATCCCAGGGCTTAATCTGTAAGTGAGGCAGGGATGTATGGAGGTTTTGTAAAACAATGACTCTATGAGCTAGATAAATTGCATCTTTTCTTCTGAGAAAACAGTATGATGATAAATATTTATATTGCTAAAACTAAGTAGGAGGTAGTCAAATAGCTCAGATATTTTCGCGGGCAATGTGTAAAGTCTTCTGCAAAACGTACACAAAGAAAAATAAAAGCATATGCGTTACATAAAAATTATGCACACATTAATATTAATTCTTATGGTTCCGAACATCTTTGGAGATGTGGAGAGGGTATGTACTCCTTTCTTAACTGTGTTTCTGAACACGATTAGAAAACAAACAAACCTCTTCCCACATTCACCACTGAGGCAGAAGAATCAAAAAGTCTTTGACGCAAACTGCTGGTGTCTTCAACCTTTGGGGATGCTTCTAACTGTGAGTAATTCTGGATCTAATTTTCAGGTGCCCAGGGAGCTACAAAGGCAAGGGGAGTGACTGATTTCATTCTTGGTCAGCAAGAGAGAAAATACATCTTCTTCAAAGGTACTCTGACTCTTTATGGATATCCACAGGGTTCAATTTTTCAGTCATGTTGGCTTGTGTCACAACATATTGGAAAGTAAGCTGGTGACCTATTCAGTCTGAATTTCTAGGGAAGATACACTCATGCTGTACTTGATGTTTCTCAAATCTATGGGGTGCCCAACCTGTGAGCACTGCCATTGATGGAAAATATTGAAGCACGCATTTTGGTAACTTCTTACAGAAAAATTATGGCACTGATTATAGTTAGTGTGAGGATTTAATTTGTTGTTTTGTTTTGTGTTTTTTCTTTATTTTTTTTTATTGGTATTAGTTCTTTGACAATTTCATAGACATATATAATGCATTCTTGTAACTTTCTCCTGATACTTTCTCTTATCTTCTTTTTACCCTTATCAACAACCTTCATTTGTTCTTCTCCTAGATTCATGATTTTTGGGTGTTATGTGACACAAATATTTAGCCAGGACCATCTGCATGAGTGTTGGATGGAGCCTGATGGAGTTGCCAGTGGGGGCACAACTAAAGGCAGTAGTTCCTGTTCTCCCTGGATCTACACACAAAATAGATCAGTAACGAGAGGAATGGTTTTCTGAGGCCCTGCTCTATTCTTTCCTGGCTGTGGATATGCCTAATCTTGTAAAACCTTATCTAGTCATCCCTGGTTGAGAGTTTATAATTGCTATAAGTATACTGTACAAAAGATGGCACTTCACAGCCTTTAACTGGAAAACAGATTTTGTTTCTAAGTTATCATTACTCAGTGGCTAGAGAGATGGCTCAGCGGGTAAGAGTACCAACTGTTCTTCCAGAGGTCCTGGGTTCAAATCCCAGCAACCACATGGTGGCTCACAACCATCTGTAATGAGATCTGATGTCCTCAGGAGTTTCCTGTTGTACATTAATACATTAGCACTTTGGCTTGAAATGTGGTATTTTCCTATATACTCAAACTATGGCTACCTTAGCACAGGAGAAAGGACTAAGTGTCTTGGAAATGTTTATTTTCTGTGCAGTAAGCACCTAGGCAGAATCACATCTTATCAAAATAATTAGAACTGTAATACCAAGCAGTGCTCCTCTGTTAACTTTAAAGTTGCCAGAAATTCTACTAAGTGGAGAGTACCAAACTGATTCCTAAAGACTGATTGCGATACTCATAGGTTAATGTTCTTACACCCTCAGACAAGCTTCTATTTGTAATAGTTTGTGATTGACATAAAGAGTCATAATTAGACTACAGGATGTTCAGTACTAAATAGTAAGTGTATACTGCAGCCCCTCCTCCCAAGGCTCATGAATCACCATGGACAAATGAGAAGAAAGAGTGTAAAAGAAAAAGGTAATAGGCAACTCTACATAAATAGAGTCTTCTGTACACAGCAAAACAGTTGCACATATGACCTCTGTTCTAAGCCAGACAAAATCCAAGCATGGAAAGAGAAGTTAGACAAGTCTCCTCTGCTGTTGGCAATTGCTAGCTGCTAAGATAGAGGAAATCAGTTATCTCTAAGAATGTAGGCTCTTATAAGTCAACCATCTCCAGTGAAAGGCCACACATCCAAGGATATTTGGGCAGCACAAATTGGTTCTGATGGGTTACAAGAACAACACAAATTGGGTAGGTAGTGAAAAGAAAATTGGTTTAATAGAGTTGGATCAGAGGGGGAGACTATGATTAAAACTTGTGAAATTCTCGGGGCTGGAGAGATGGCTCAGTGGGTGAAAGCACCAACTGCTCTTCCAGAGGTCCTGAGTTCAAATCCCAGCAACCACATGGTGGCTCACAACCATCTGTAATGAGATCTGATGCCATCTTCTAGTGCGTCTGAAAACACCTACAGTGTACTTACATATAATAAATAAGTAAATCTTAAAAAAAAGACTGTGGTGTTAACAAATCTATAAAATTTGCAAAATTCTCAAAACTATAAAACTATCAAACCAACAAAAAGCTTTAAAAAAGAAAGAGTAAAAATGGAAATTTTCCTTTTATTAACCAACTTCAAGGATGGATGTATAGCTCATTTAGAGTAACTGTTTTATGTGTTTAAGACTCTATGTTAAGTACAACCACATTACAGCAAATTGATAATAATTATCCTTTTAACACCCAAATGTGATTGTTCAAAATCTTCTCTCAAATCATCTCAGAACATCTTCCATTGTGAGGTATTATTGGTATCATTTACTAGTATTTACAGATGCTCAGAGGTTTGTTCAAACACATGAAAGTTATCTTTGAAGCAAACCCAAGTCATATTTGATCGAAACAGTCTTGAATCTTTCACTGAGTAGTAATAAAGGCCTTGTCTTTCATAAGATGGCTTTGGAGAAGTAGCTTGGCACACCAGGAGAAATGAAGTTCAAAAAAGCTTCAGTGAAGTAATAGAGTTGTAATGAAGAAATTTGTCTGTTTGCACACTAGTGGTAATGTTTTGAATAAGTAGGCACATGTTTAGAGAACTCTAAACATCTCAATTTTTTTCAAGACACAAGCTGGAAATTTCCTTTTCTCTTTTAATTTAATATGATTTTTTCCTCAATTAAAAAATAAATGTAAGTAAGTTGTGAGAGCAATGCTGGCTGACAGCAATGCTGCTTTTTAGACTAAGAAATTATAATTTAGTGTCTCAGTAGATAATAAGAATGATTTGAAATCTGAGATGTTTTAAAGACAAATCAAATTAAAGGCCAGTTTAGTTGACAGTGCCTAATTTGTGCCCGGAGTGTTTCTCCATGATTTTATGTCTTCTAAATGTAAATATCTCCAACTATTTTTATGTACAAAATAGCTATAATTATTTGTGTAATGAAGATTTTGCTTGAGCATTTAGATACATATATTTATAACAGCAATTCCTTCAACTGGTCTTTTATTATTCTATACATGTGTGTCTTCTAAAATGGGTAAATAAAATATCTACAGATAGACCATTTTATTGTTGCCTAAGAAATCCTTATAACTTAAAATTAGCATGATGAAATATAATAGCAGCTATGAGTAAAATATACAGGTCAACATTTGCAGAGAAGCAGAGTGTGTGTGTGTGTGTGTGTGTGTGTGTGTGTGTGTGTGTGTGTGTGTGTGTTTATAGGACCCTTTTCATCCCAGGGAAGTTTTCCAGTTCAAATCATACCCAAGAAACCAGAACATTCCTAAAAAACAGGAAACTGGGTTTCAAGGCTTTTCCAGGATGAAATGCCTTTGTAAAACATAGAGTTTGAAAGTTTGATGCTGCTGGGCGGTGATGGCGCACACCTTTAATCCCAGCACTTGGGAGGCAGAGGCAGGCAGATTTCTGAG
>NW_022196905.1:206201609-206286660 GCF_008632895.1 Mastomys coucha
AAAAAAAAAAAAAAAAAAAAAAAAAAAAGTTTGATGCTTATGTTCCAGCAATAATTTAGAATTGATGAGCTAGTTTTCTGTCAGTTAATGATTTTGAGATGACATGAGAATCTTGGATTATCTAGTGGACCATAATTCTAATGAACCAGTCCTCATAAGACACACAGCAGAACACGTGGAGAGATCTGGAAAGAGCAAGAGCTGAGAGGCAGAAATTGGTCAATATGGCTACAAGTGAAGAAAGCCTGCTGCCACCGGTGTAGAGAAGAGGCAAGCAGAAGCGGTCACAGAAACCCTTGGTCACAGAAACTCTTGGAAGGACTCCTTGCTGGTGCAAGCCCTGACTCAAGGCTCCTGGCCTCAAAACTGTGTGAGAACTCATCTACAGAGCATCCTCATAGTTTCTGGAACTTCATTTTTTTTTTCAGTTCCCAGTATAGCTCTGCTTCAAACAATTGGCTCTCTTTGTAGAGAAAGTCTGGTTACAGTTCCCTGAGACATTGGGACTGATAAAATGTCAGTTCTTCTCCAGTGCTGGCCTGCCAAGTAGGAGCATCCATTGTCAAGTGAGGCTGACACCTTTAAGGCCCACACTCCTACAGTAACTCACTTTTTTCCTCAACCATGAAAATCGGAATACATATAAGTTCTATGAACCAAATTGAGTGTGCTCAAACGTGTACATTTATATCTTTAGAACATGTTCTTCATGACTTTCAGCTAAGTATGCTCCCCAAATAGATCTGCCATCTTTTGTTCTTGAATTAAGATCTTAACTGTACTCCTTCACTCAAAGTGTAAAACATGCTTTAACCCAAAGTGCCTTCTTTCATGCATATGGTACAGCTTCCCCAAACAAAAGCCATATAGTTTCTTTATTTGTGAAGGACAGTGCTTTGGAAATAACTCCAAATTTTTTACCTGTCACAGGCAATGAATCTTTCTTCATCCTTCTTTTTTTCCTTTTTTTTTTTAATTGGCACTTTTTTTCTTTTTTAGATTTATTTACTTATTTTATGTATGAGTGTTCTATCTCCATGTGCATGCCAGAAGAGGGCATCAGGTCCCATTATAGATGGTTGTGAGGCACCATGTGGTTGCTGAGAATTGAACTCAGGACCTCTGGAAGAGCAGCCAGTGCTCTTAACCACCGAGCCATCTCTCCAGCCCCATCCATCCTTATTTCTTAGCCAGATTTAATTTGGGGCTTTGTTTTGACTTCAAGATGAGCCTATTGCATTTAGTTACAAGACGAAATTTCTTTACTAGAACTAAGGCTTGCAAACACTGCAGCTTCTCTTGCAGCCAATACTGGCAGACAGTTGCACCGACGCTGCCTGAACACTGGACTCTCACCCCTAGGCTTTTCTTCTTCATGTGAACTACGGCTGTTGTACAGATCACGTCTTACTTCTCTCTGCAACCCAGTTCCATTTCTCTCGCTCATTATCTGTCCTGTAACCTGTTTCCTCATTTTTGAAAAATCCCTCTCCAATTTTATTAAAGTAAAATCTCTTCTACCTCATTTTCTCCCATGGTGAGTGGTCAGATGAGATAGAAGGTTCTGTATCATTCCTTGTACATTTAAAGTTTCTAGAAAGCAAGGCAGCTTAGTTTTAATTATATACACATCATAAAATTAAAACTAATAGTACTTAGAAAGATATAATAACTGCTGAGAACACAGAGGCTGATGCAGATTCAATCATGTGTTCAGGATACATAGCTGACTAGAGGAAATATTGTAGAAAAAATCCACAAAATTTCAATCTCCTTTGATGGGTGTATTCTCCTAAAAACTTTTCTGGCTTAGACTGGGAATTATTTTCCTATCTAAGGATGCCAGCCTTAACAAACACAGACATTTTTTTTTAAAAAAAAATATTAACTTAAGCAGCTGCCATGAGTGTAATATTTAGGATATTCTTAAAATACCCTAATAATAAAAATACTAAATAATACTAAAATAAAATATCTTAGCTAAAACATTGTGATACTTAAATATATTACATTAAAAGTTATCATATATATGAAATTAAGATTGAAGAGGTCATGTAATCTTTTATCTCAAATCTTAACCTGAATCTTTTATAAACAGCTATTGAGTTTCAAGTTCAGTTCATCTCTTCCATACCTGGAAATTTGAGTTTATACGTTATCTATTTACATTGTTCCCAAAGCAGATATGCATGCACAAGGCATTGTCAGGAAGGGATGTAATAGATCACTCTCAATTCCATGTGAAGACCAAGGGCTGGTGATAGGGTGGATCAACCGGTGCAAGGCATTGTCAGGAATGGATGTAATAGATCACTCTCAATTCCATGTGAAGACCAAGGGCTGGTGATAGGGTGGATCAACTGGTGCTGGTGCTTGCTTCCATGCCTAAGTACCTGAGTTTGATTTCCAGAAGCCAAACAGTGGGAGGAGAGAACTGGCCTCTGCCTCTGCCTTCTACATGTGAGCTGTCACACAGGTTCCCTATTCTTCACAAATAAATAGGTAAATAATGAATAAAAACATTTAGAAAAAACAGCTTGTTGCTTTTCTGCTACGACCCCCTCCCCTCCCCCAAGAGAGAAAGAGGAGAGGGAAGGGGAGGGGGAGGGAGAGGGAGAGAGGGAGAAGGGGGCGAGGGAGACTTCATTACTCTCTTGGGATGTTCTCTATGACTATTGAAGCAGGTATACAACTTTGCACAGGGTTAGCTTATCATTAAAGATGCGCTTGGGCCTCACAGCTGAAGTGGTCCTGTAACCTAACAAATAACTCAGATTTGTAGAACACAACTGCTTTGCTCATAGAAATCAAGTCCCTTTTACAACTACTGACTGGCTGTTTTCCTAGAATTAGTTTTGATGTAGGTTTTTTTTCTGCCAAACATATATCTACAAAGCTTGCAGTATGTTCATCATTAACTGGACCAGGTGGGGGCAGTTCACTGCCAAATAGGTTGCCCTCACCCTGCCTACCTAAGAACTCTAGTTTCTCATCACCCTCCAGCTCTGAGTACTGCCTGCAATCAGAGGCCACCACAGGAGAGAGGGCTCTTGGGAATTTATTGCAGTATCAATTGACATGGACATGAAGGCCAGGCCAGCACTTGTTAAGCTTCATCAGATGGAAGCCTTCCCTCCCTTTTATTCTGAAGCTTTAATTCAAGGACTCTCAGAGCAAATTGCTTTTTGTGTGTTAAAAGAGAACTTTCACTCCTTCAGGGAGCAAGAGCCAAATGGGGAACCATTGGAGGAAATGTTTACATGGCTGCTTCCATAGTGTTGTTTGTCTTGGCTTTCAATGGTGGTTTCCACTTGCTTCATGTGGCGACTGAATGTATAAAAACTGAACAGAAGCATGAGTGTGGGCTTATACTCAGAAGTAATTTTTTTTTTCATTTAAGAAAGGTTTAACTCACTCACATCTTAGTCATTTCTCAGCCTGAGCATGAAAATAAATGCATTATAAATCTGACAGAGTATCCCTTCAGCTCTGTAGATCTTTTGATCCGCCTGAACTTTCTCATGCAAAAAAACAGTAAACTGCTATAACAGTTGCTTTCAGCTCACTTCCAGAAATTCTGATTTTTTTTAGATTGTTGCATGGGTAAAAATGGTTATATTGTAAGGGTGAGTGATACAAATACCATATTAAAAAGCAATGTAACTACAGACAAAGAAACATAGATATTGATTCCATCTACCTGGAGTCTTAGTTGTAGGAACTCTAGTTGATTATTACTTCTTTGGCAAGGTATCTTTAATTTATTTAAGTTTCAGCTATATTTCATTATCTTATATAGATTGCAGGCTAATGATGCTTATAGACAGTATATCTTACAGAATATGGAGGAATCAAATTTCATCCCAAGCTATATAAGCTCTTATCAACAAATCACATTGATGTGGTATTGAAAATATTTAGATGCTACTTTCTAACTTTTTTCATTTACTATTGAGTAGAGAGAAGCTGTATGTGTGGGTGTGTTTATGTACCAAGGTTCACCCATGGATGTTCAAAAACAACTTTCAAGAGTTGGTTCTCTCCTTCTCCAGTGGGTTGTTGGTATTGGATATGGGTCTTCAGGCTTTCACAGCACGTTGAGCCACACTAATGTCCCTTAAATGTGATTTTGTTTCTTTGTGGCCTTTATGGTTGCTTTTTTTTTGTGGCACAAATATCTTTACCTTTTACTTGAATCATTGTATTCCCCATTGGTCCCCTTCTTCTAACCTCTGCATGTACATCATTCTTAAAATAGCCCCTTAAAATATGAATCAAACAAGCTACTATCATGCTGTAGATTTTTCCTTGTGTTACATCTCCCTCAAAGAGCTGGTTTTGTTCACCAAAGACACACTGTGTTGGTACTTTGTTTGTTCTGCCTTCCTCACCTCCCTTCTACTTCCTCAGGAACACTGAGTCTGCACAAGACTAAGGCTTAGCCCTGGCCTCTGCCTCCAAATCTCTCTACAGAAGCCACAAGGCTCCCTTCTCCCCTTATCAACTTCTATTAGACCCCAATTTTCTCAGAAAAGCCACTTCTAATTACCTATCATTAAACAACTCACTGCTTCACACTCTATGTCTCTTAATGCTTGACTGATCCATTTTCTTCTTGTTTGTTATATGACTCTCTACTATGCTTTGCATCTTGTTTCCCTCAAGATTTATGGGTTAAGAGTCTTTCTATTCAGGGTGGCAATGAGAGATAATGGAGTCCTTGAGTCACTGGGCATGTTCTGAGAAGAGATCCAGGAAAATCAGCCTTTCTGCTCTCTTGCCTTCAACATTTTCTCCTGCACACTCCTCGGCTGTAATGTGACATGAACTAGAGGAGCTTAACCAGATCAGAGCCAACATCAAACTTTTGAACCTCTACAACTATGAGCTAAATATGTTTACTTTTCCTATAAAGTTGCTATGTGTCATTCACTGATAAATCCATACAGAATAAAAAAAGTGCAGGATTCACTGTAGGGACTAAATATGTATTTTTGAATTAAACAGTGAGAGGAAAAATGGACAGGATAATGTGCAGAACATTAATATTTTTGTGTTATCCTGTTCAAATCTCCTAATAATGCTAATAAGGAAATAATGTTATTATCCCCATTTGGTAGTCCACAAGAAAACGAGCTTAAAAAAAAAAAAACAAAAAACAAAAGCATTCATTATGTAGAAGCTGTCTGTCCTTAAATTCTAGGCTCTTTATACTTCTATTACATTGTTACTGAGATAACACTCGAAAACTACCTAAAGTTTACAAGAGTAATATGTAGTTAAATAGAAGGGTTGTTTCTTTTCTTAAGAATTAAATAAGGCAAGATCATTTATTTTAACTTTGGGCCCTAGTCAAAGTAGGACATGTTGCATACAACCACATCACAGACAGAGATCTATCCCCAAATGAAATGCTTTGCTTCCCTTCTTATGAGACCTTTGAGATCTCTATTTCTGGATACGTTATGACATTTCTCAACTTTAGATACATGAGGAATGTGAGCAAGAATAGTTGGTTAAAGTTTATATGTTGATTCATCTTTAAATATAGTCCATATGATTTACATTGGACAAGGCATGCATATTTTATAGAAAATTATTACATTTCCCATATTACATAAAAAAGCTCCAAATTTGAATCAAGCATAGGCTAAAGCAAAAAAAGATACTTTAATGGCACAATATGATATAATTTAACATTTTAGGCTTGCCATTTTCTGGATCCACAGCATTAAATTAACAACATTGATAATATACTACTGAGTACCTTTTTTATTTAAATAGATTTAACATCCATCCTTAAATGTATGACCACTTTACCCAAGTAATGAAACCATGGACTTATAGTACCATTTCTTCTAACTTACATCAAATATGTAAAAATTAAATATTATCTAAAGACTATCCATATGCTCAGGGGGATAGCATAGCTTTTGAATATGAGGTAAGGAATTAATGTGTTCAGAACAGATCAGGAAACACTAATAGAACAGAATACAGTTAGCCTTTTTGAACTAAATGGGACTCTGTGTTCAAGTGACTGCCTAAGGTAGAGGTGAAAGCATGTTTGTGAGTATATGTGTGTGCTCTAAATATCAAAATAGTTTTTTAAAAAGCACACTATCTTATTATGGGAAAAATATTTTTTTTCAAACATTGAGTTTAAAGATTTATAAAATATGGTTGAAATACATATTTTATTACAATTTCTGAAATGTCCTTTAATGTGCATGCACATTTGCAGCCTCCCACTTCCGTGACCCTCTTCTGTTCATTTATTCATTCAACCAGAGATCAGAATTTCTCTTGGCTGAAGATGAACCCACATTCTCTATAGTTCCGAAATGTACAAGCCTGTGCTCTTGACTTTCGCTCAAACTGTTGTTTTTATTATAATTCCATATTGATATTTGAGCTTGGCCTACCTTTTACATAAGTTTGTTCCCAGTTTGATTTTCCTGTATTACTAACATAAATCTATATGGATTAATGGAAACATTTTTCTTTGACTTATTTTTAGTAGTTAAATTTGTTCTTTGACAATTCCATATGTGTCTATAGTAATTCTGGTTGCTCTCACTCCCCACACTGTCTCTTCTCCCTTCCGCCCATACCCATTAATCTCTTCCCTACTAAGCTAGCTCTTCACATTCATATCTTTCTGTTCTGTTTGAGACTCACTGAGTTTGATCAGGGCCATCTGTGTGAACATGGAATTGGAGCTGTCTAGTGGAACTTGCTGGGCTCACCAGTATATACACATCTAAAGGACATGCTTCTTCCTCTCTCAAAATCTACCAGTAGCCAAATGTTCAACAGTAAAACATGGAGCCCTATGAGTTTCTCCCCACTCTTTACTGACAAATGACAGGGTCACTTTTCTGCAGAGCAAGTGCAATTAAATACAGTTGCTATGAGGTCATAGTTGCAGTGGCTGTGTATCTAGGAGATGGCAATGTGCATCCCTTCTCCATATCTCTGGCTCTTACCTTCCTTCAGCACCCTCTTTTGCAATGTTCTCTGATGGTAAGGGGTGGTGTAAACATCCAGTGTAGGGCTGAGCCCTAAACCATTGCTTGTTTTCAGCATCTTGGGCAGACATGAGAATTTGATTCAAGATGTTCACAGTCTTTCTTATTAACCTGAGCTTACCACCGTCTTTGAGTATAAACATGGGTACTTAGAAGGCAGTTTGACATGTTGTCTATTTAGCTAAATGTAAGTCCTACTTCCAACACATAACTACATACTTTGTTTTCCCAAACCCTTTTTCTAACATAACTGATTTATCAATCAACAGCTTTGGGTAAAATATGCCTTTGCATTCCATGCTCCATTTCTGAGTTGCCAAGATGAATAGAGGAAAAATTTTATCATTTGTTTGCAAAACAAATTGAATTTTTTTTCATATTTTTACAAATAACCCAAGGATCTTTTTATTCATTAAATATCACATTCTTTGTAGAAACTTTTAATATTTTCCACTCTAGTTAAAATTACAAATGATCCCATTGCTCTGTAAAGACCTTAACTAAACACTAGGCCAGAGTGTGTATAAAGCAGAAGTCATCAAGGGATATGACTGTCCTCCTAGGAATACTGTTGGATAGATGATATATAGACCTATTGTCCCCTCAAGCAGAACTAAAAATAGGGAAGACTAAATTTAAAATCTAAATAGCTGCTGGCTATGAATGGAAAGAATGACCCTAGAGCCATTCAAAGAGTTCTGCACTTTACTTCTATGTAGCTGTAAGTTTTGGAAATTGCTGAAAGAATCTGTAAACTCCTTGATTTTCTGCACAAGTGGCCCCATATGTATTTCAGAAATATCAAGCCATGGGTTTGATTTAAAACAGTTAGACAACATTAGTAAGTTTTCTTGGATTTGAAAGTGGTATGTAACTTTAAATGTGAGAGAAATGATTGTTGTTAGGATAGGAACCTATTGGGATTGTTCTCTTTCCTCCCTTCCTCTCTCCCTCCCTCCCTTCCTTCTTCCCTCCCTCCCTTTTTTCCTTCTTTTCTTTTCTTTTTTTTATTTTTTAGACAGGAGTTCTTTTCTTTAGCCCTGGCAGACATGGATCTTGCTCTGTAGATCAGGCTGGCCTAGAACTCACAGAGAGCCACTTTCTCTGTTTCCCAAGTGCTGGAATTAAAGGCATGCACCACCATTGCTAAGCTAATGTCATGTTTCTTGAACTGGGAGATGATTTCTAGGACTGGTGTTTGTTCCTCAGCACCTAGCAAAAGCCAGGCACAGTAGCACACATTTGTAATTCTAGAACTGGGGCTCTCTGTCCAGCCAACTATCCTAGTCAGTGAACCTCAGTACCAGTGAGAAAGCCTACTTCATAAACTAAAGTGACCTGCTCCCTCCACCCACTCACACTAGGACCTCTTTCTCACTTGCGAATTTTTAGATTTATTTATTTATTTATTTATTTATTTATTTATTTATTTATTTTACTGAAGTATCTATTTCTTTTCTCCTGTCTTCAGTGCCTGCCTGGTATCCTCTCTTCCATCTCTTGTATTCTGTTCATGAGGCTTGCCTTTGAAAGTTCCAGTTTCAGTCCTAAATTTTTCTCCTCCTGACTTCTCTCAATTTAGACTTTCTTTTTGATTCTATTTCTTACAGGTCTTTAACTGTTTTGTTCATTTCTGTCTTCTGTTTATATTTTCATAAATATAAGAGATATACTTTCATTTCCTATATAAGGACATCCATCGTATCCATAAAGTTGTGCTTCAGCTATGTTCAAATATTCATAGCCTACTGTGGTAGAGTTACTGCACTCTAGAGAAAACACATTGTCCTACCTGTTGTTGATTGTGTTTTTAATCTGGCCTCTAGGCATCTGGGATTGGGAGGAGTGTCATTGTAGGGGCTGATATCAGATTTGTTTTTGTGGGCTCAGTGTTTTCTCCCCTGGTTTCTATTGGCCACTCTGATTTGTATAAGGTTGGGGTGGTTGTGTGCTGCCTGGTAGGGAACTCTTGGATCCTTCTATGTATAACTTCTGGGAATTTCAGGTAAAATGTGTTCATAGGTATTGGGATCTGACACTTAGAAATAGGGATTTGCCAGGATGGGTTCTGAGGAGGTCAGCAGCAGGGAGGGAAACAGGGTGTTCCACAAGGATGTTTAATTCCCTGAGAATGGGGGCAAAGAGAGAAAGTGGAGGCCACAACAGGTAGTAGGCTACAGAGCTGGGGATAAGACCAGTGGACAGTTATGGAGGAAAGGGTGTGGGGATGAAGATCAGACACTCACATGCCTCCTTTACTGGCCTGCTTGCTTCTCTGGCAAGGTTAGCTGGCTGATTCCCAGAAATGTCTGCTGGAGTCAGAGGCTTGGATAACAAGAATAAAGTTGGATGGGAAGACCTGTGTGATCCACTGGTGGCCTGCAGATCTGGGAATGAGCCTATGGGATTAGATTTGGAGAAGACAAGGGAGAAATGAAGATGTGAAGTTAGCTTACCTGGTTTCTTGGCCATTATGCCCTGAGGTTTCCCAGAGAACACCTGCTGGAGTTGGAGGGGGGATAATGGGATGGATGGAGGGAAGGAAGTTTGGATGGAGATAATCTGCATGATCCACTCAAGGGAGGGTCAGAGAGTAGGAGGAGGCTGCAGCAGGGTGGCTGCTACAAAGGCAATCAGACTGGGAGACTGGGTTTAGAGGAAAGGAGAGAGAGAGGAAGATATGCAGTTAGGCCACCTGCTTCCCTCCCTTGTTTCCTTAATGCTTAGTTTTGTTTTAAGTTTTTTATACATCTTAGATGTTAAACTTCTGTCAGACATTCAGTTTGTTGGGAAAGATTCCCCTCCCTTTTTTTTCAGTGATACTTCTTCATCCAGTTAATGGTTTCCTTTGCTGTACTGAAGTTTTCTAGTTTTATCAGGTACTGTTTGTCAATTATTGGCTTTAGTTTCCTGCCTGACCAAATTTTTATTTGTAAAGTTTTTTTTCCTAAAACTGTATCTTATTATAGTCTACTACCTCTCTATAAATTTTAGAGGTTCAGGTCTACGATAAAGTCTTGATCCATTTGGAGATTATTTTTGTTCAAGGTGAAACATTAGGATCTAGTTGTTGAAGGTCATTTCTCCAGTGCTTGTGTGTGTGTGTGTGTGTGTGTGTCTGTGTGTGTGATCTTTATCTATATGTCTTTTTCTATTTCAGTATCATGCTGTTTTTTTATTTTTTTATTGACTTCTTTTTTTGCTTTATCTTTTTTATTGATTTAAATTTTATTGCATTATGATGAGAAAAGATACATGATTTTAATTTATCTGAATTTGTTAACATTTGAAAACATTTTAAGAAAATAGAAATAAATCACATTTTTGTTTCTCTTTTGTACTCCAACTCCTCCCACAGACCTCCCTTCAATACCTACAATACCTTTTTTGTCATATTCTTTAAAATTCATAAAATATTATAACAGTAAAAATGTGTATTATAAAAGTTGTTTGATATAAAACAGCAATCAATTTAACAGTCATATGTAGATGCTTGTCTACAGCAATACTTAAAATACATACACTTTTTCTCAATAAAAATTTTAAATAACTTCAAATATATTAACTGTATATTTTAAAATAATACATCACTACTAGTATTTTTTTAAATGAACATAAATATATAAAGTCCTTTTAATTGTTTGTTTGTTTATTTTGTATTTAGTAGAGCTTAAAATCTTGGCTCTTTCTGTGGTATAAGCCCAAAAGAAAAACAATTTTTAGACATTGGATTTCATTGTAATAAGGCTATACTTCAATGACCCTCACATCACCAAAGGATTTTACCTCCATCGTAGCTAAACTGAGAGTTGACAGTCCTGCTGCACCAAGAAATGAATTGTAGGCATGATTTTTGGATACAGACTTCCTACTATTGTCAAAGCTAATTAACTTGAGTGAGTGACTTTATTCTCAGCCCACAGAGAACAGGTTACATTCATTTATGAAATGGTGTGTGTATTAAGATGGTCTATTCATAAAGTCATTCACCAACTGTTTCAATGAACAATGGTTCTGCTTGGAGGGTGGCACAGACATTAGGTGAGGGTAAGAATCTGGTTCATTGGCTATGATAATTTGGAAAAGCATTCAGCACAGAGAAAGAGTAACTTATAAAGTCCTCTTTTTCAAACTTGATACAACCATCAAGCAAACATCAAGCAAAGCATTTAGTCTCATTCTTCATTGTTCTCCTATAAGCCATCTCCCAAGTTAATTGTCTATGTTTCTTTTGGCTGTATATATGCTTTTAAAATATGCAAGCTGTTCTGAAAACCATAATATAGTATAAAAACATAAAATAAACAATACTACTAATAGAGAGGCTGAGATAGGAGAAGCATGATTTCAAGACCATTATGTGGTATACAGCAAGATACTGTCAGGTACAAACAAGCTGAAAGTGTATATGGATTGTATAATATTGGACCTATTTTTCCAATTACCAGATTAGAGAGACGATTGGATGACAGTCAACAAATTTCTAATTCCTCATATTTTTGGATTTCAATTGATTAGGATATGTTGATAATATTAATTTTCATATTAAGATATTAAGAAAAATATTTGTTACTTCCTCTTGCTTTTGTTGTAAAAGGAAGAATTAGGTTTGTGTGGGCTTGTTGAAAGATTACTTTCTTGCTTCTTCTAGGGTGTAGTTTTGCTCCTTATGTTGGTACTCTTTATAATGTTTTCCATCTATTATCCTTCATAGGGCTGGATTTGTGGAAAGATAATGTGTAAATTTTGTTTTGTCATGGAATATCTTGTTTTCTCCATCTATGGCAATTGAGAATTTTGCTGTGTATAGTAGCCTGGGCTGGCATACGTGTTCTTGTAGGGTCTGTATGACATCTGCCCAGGATCTTCCAGCTTTCATAGTCTCTGGTGAGGAGTCTGGTGTAATTCTGATTGGCCTGCCTTTATATGTTATTTGACCTTTTTCCTTTACTGCTCTTAAAATTCTTTCTTTGTTTAGTGCACTTTGTGTTTTGATTATTATGTGATGGGAGCAATTTCTTTTCTGGTCCAGTCTATTTGGAGTTCTGTAGGCTTCTTGTATGATCATGGGCATCTCTTTCTTTAGGTTAGGGAAGTTTTCTTCTATAATTTTGTTGAAGATTTACTGGCCCATTACCTTGGGAGTCTTCACTCTCTCCTATACCTATTATCCTTAGGTTTGGTCTTCTCAGTGCCTCCTGGATTTCCTGGATGTTTTGGGTTAGGACCTTTTTGCTTTTTATATTTTCTTTGACTATTGTGTCAATGTTTTCTATGGTGTGTTCTGCCCTTGAGATTCTCTCTTCTATCTCTTGTATTCTGTTGGTGATGCTTGCATTTATGACTCCTGATTTCTTTCTTAGGTTTTCTATCTCTAGGGTTGTCTCTCTTTCTGATTTCTTTGCTGTTTCTATTTCCATTTTTAGATTCTGGTTGGTTTTGTTAATTTCCTTCACCTGTTTGATTGTGTTTTCCTGTAGTTCTTTGACGGGTTTTTGTGTTTACTCTTTACGTGCTTCTAGCTGTTTACCTGTGTTCTTCTGTATTTCTTTGAAGGAGTTATTTATGTATTTCTTAAAGTCCTGTATTATCATCATGAGAAGTAATTTTAGATCTGAATCTTGCTTTTCTGGTATGATGGTGTGTCCAGGACTTGCTATGGTGGGAGAATTGGGTTCTGATGATGCCAAGTAACCTTGGTTTGTGTTGTTTATTTTCTTAAGCTTGCCCCCTGCCATCTTGTTAATCTCTAGTGCTACCTGACCTTGCTAAATCTCACTGGAGCCTGTCCTTCCTGTGTTCCTGGTTGTGCCAGAACTCCTCAGAGTCAAGCTGTCTCTGTGATCCTGTGATTCTGTGATCCTGTGATCCTGAGCTTGCTAGAGCACCTAGGAGTGGGGCTTCCTCTGTGTGTTGTGGGATTGGCTGCAGAGTTTGTGCCCAACATCTGCTCAGGGCAGTGGCCCCGACAGACCAGAAGCAACCCGAGCCACTGGGCTGGGTGAGTTCCTTTGTTCCTGGGTCCTGCAGGTCCTAGCTACTCCCAGTGTTGGGAAAGATGTTGTGTCCCCTTCACCTCTGATCCTGGGTGATTTAGAGCACCTGGGAGTGGAGCTTCCTCTGGGTGTTCTGGGACTGGCTGTGGAGTTTGAGCCCAAGGTCTCCTCAGGGCACTGGCTCAGACAGACCGGAAGACTGTTTTTATTACTACATCTAAGTAATATAACTTGAAGCCAAACATAGTGATAATTCTCACAGCATTGACTTTTTTTCAGCATTTCTTTGGCTATCCTTGGTCTTTTGAATTTCCATACATATTTTAATTTTGGTGAGTTTTTTGTTTGTTTGTTTGTTTGCTTGCTTGTTTCTGTAAAGAATAGCCTAAGAATTTTCACTAAGATTGCATTGGACTTGTAGATTGGTTTTGGAAAAATATATATTTTCACAATATTAATTATTCTGATATGTGAGCATAGGAAATCTGTTTAATCCTCTGTTTCCCTCAACTTCTTTCTGCAGTATACTTAATTTTTCATTGTATAGATATTTCATTTTTTGGTGAGTTTAACTTCCTTAATAATAATAATTAATAATAATGTGCAGAAGATACTCCTAATTCTCAATGAGTAATATTTAACTACTGTTAACCACACAAACATATAACACATATTAATTACAGGAGTGAAATTTAGATTAAAAATTAAAATGATTGTCATAGAATAAAAAAAGTCTGCAGTTCTAATGTTGGCATAAATTAGACATAAGTTTATATTGTCTATTGATTTACTATCATCAGTTAGATTATATCAGGAACTTGACCAGCTCAGTGGATTATGATGAAACTTTATTAAACCTTGTTTAACAAAGAATCTCATTTGCCTTTGGTTTACTCTTTGAACCTTCAGAGACTCTGTCCTCGTCATGGTGCGCATGAATAATGTAGTAGAGAGTATATTTGTCACAACTTGGATAACAGGGGTTTATCCAAGCCCTCAACCCCCAACCCCAACAAATGACTTCAAACAGAAACAAGATTGTACATGTCTGGCTCTTGGTAAGAATTTGGCTGAACAAAAACTTCAGTGCCTAAGAAAGCAATAAGTTAGTTGATCTCAAGGCTTCCTGCTTCTCACAATTTCCAGGGAAAATGTAAGAAAGATTAGCAACTTTTAAAGTGGGAATTTCAAAGAATATTTTGTTCAGATAGAAACAGAGATATTCTCACATGAAATGTCGGAATGAAGTGTTAGGTTTCTACATTGAAAGCTATTTTTTTCAATCACACATTAGTGTTTATGACTTTGTGTTTGCAACCAAATGCAACTGGCAATTTTGGTTGTCAACTTTATATAGTCATAGCTTTAGAGTCCTGAGGAACATTCCAACCATTTGTAAATTGAAAATATAAAGTGAATTTCCAAGACATGAGAGTAACATCTAATAAGTTAGCAAATATGAGTTCAAACAGCAATGGCATTTCCTTAAAGATAAATTGATATATGATTAGTGTTTACTTCTTATATTTATAATCTGTAAATTAGGGATTACTGATAAATTGTGGAATGTATTCAAGTATTTAATTTTCTGAGGAAAAATACAGAACTTGGATATCTTCTAGCTAAAGGAATGACATGAAATCAGAAGTCTCAAACACAGAATTCGCCACTAAAATATGAAAGCAAAGACTTGGCCTTTGACATGGTTCTGTAGGTGATTGACACCAAGTCTAGAGTTTGATTTACAGGACTCTATCAGTGAAAGAAGAGAACCAATTTCCACAAGTTGTCCTCTGATCTTCTCATTCTCTGATCTTCATGGAAGAACTCTCTCATAAAAAATAAAAATTAAATTAAAAGTGAAGCATTATTATTGCATAGTTATATATTTTAATTTAAAATGCTTATACATAAAGCATACTATTTTATTTCTGTCAACCTTTTAAAATATATTCATAATTTTTTGCAGGTCTATTTATCTACCTATCATCATACACACTAAACATCTGTACTCCTTTTAATATAAGTAGACATGTTAAAGGCATGTATTCTCAGATTTCCCCACTAGGGCATCTAGATACATAGTTACCAACTATAGAATGAAAAGAAGTTAAGATTTATCAGTAAAAAATTATTCAAGGTTTCAAAAGCATAGCAAAATAGATCTTATTCATTACCATTGCAAAGGCTCCAGAGGCCAGTGCAGTACAGTGCAGTGGTGGAAAATGATTGGGCTTAACATCAAATATTTCATGGTGAGGTAAGTATTTACAGCAAATGAGCAGAGTGAGTTCCAAAAGATGGGAAACCACATTAAGAATGATGGAGTGTAGGGATAAACAAATCTAATAGCACTTTTGCTGAAGACAGACTAAAGTGATCCATAGGTGTTTAGGAGTGGAGGATAAGAAACCTGGTCAGAGGCTCAGGCGATCAAATACAGAGTGTAGGCAGTGTTTGATAAGACAGAACTTTATAATGGAATGCACAGATGGGACTACGAGAGTTTGGTCAAGAAAAGAATGGTTGCCAGATTGCAGCATGCTCTAACGAGATGTAGTTATGATGATGGTGGTGGTGGTGGTGGTGGTGTGTGTATGTGTGTGTGTGTGTTGAGAGGGTTTGAAGCTATAAGCTTAAGATACTTTTTAAGGAACAGCCCAAATTTCAATTCTTTTAGGACTACCAAAGGCAGAAAAGTGCTTCTTTTAAAAATAAATTTGCTCTGCATTCTGTCACATTGACCTGGCTGAGTCTGGCTGAGCCCCACTGTGCAGTGCAGCTGCTTAGTGTTGGGATAATGCGTACCAGGCAGGCAAAGTCTGCAGGAGATCGAATTATGACTCACTCTGATCTCTGAGCCTGTGCTTAAAGAGTTGGGCAATGTCTGTGTTTTGAGTTCCACTGCTTCCAGCACACACACTTTATAGTGCTCTAACAGCATCTGGGAAGGTGTTTGTTTGGTTTTGTTTTTTGTTTTGTTTCTTTCTTGTCCCTAGACTTTGTCCCCTTTCTGAACCTCTTAATATTGAAAAATAGTTATATAACTGATATTACTGAATATTATGGTTTATAACCTTTCTTCAAAGGATGAAAACAATTCAGGAAAACATTTTTAACTTTACTGTTTTTCAATGATATAAAAATATGTTTACCCAAAATAAGCATATTAGTCACTTTTATCTATAGCCATAGAACTATGTATGCCAAAGATTCTGTTCAAATCATTTATCTAGACAATCCTTATAGGTAATTGTATGTATCTGCACACACACACACATGCATACACACACATGGACACAGAAACACACATTTTGCATTAATTCTCACAGAGAGTATGCAGCTCTCCCATGTATATCAGGAAATATTTTCAAAATACATATACAAGAAGTCAGAAAGGATTAAACGGTATTTTGTATAAGCCAGAAATTTCTCAAACAAACTTCTTTTAAAATAATCAATGAGTATTGAGCATGAACACTATAGAAATATAGGAGTTTGTATACACTAAGTAATGAAATGAATGGGATCAAGGACATCAGAAGGAAACTATTGCAATTCTGCCCTTTTCTATAAGGTTATCGTGGTGTATGCACCTGCTGCTGGAAACATAATCCACTCAATAGCTGAGTGGAGACAGAACTAGTCCAATCCAAAACAACAGGGAGAGCAGGCTCCTACCTTTTCCTGAAATCAATGTCCACTTTGATGGAGTCTTTTTGTTCTTCTGGATTATATAAGACTCTCTTAGGGTGTTCTAATATGAGAAAATTTTTAATTCTTGATAACATTTTCTCTTGCACTCGAGCACTTAATGCTCTTTCTTTTAACACCATTAACATTGTCTTCCCAATCCTGGAAGAAGAATGGGCTGGTAGGGATTATTGTGAATAATGTCTTTTGAGTCTTTATTTTAATTAAACCACTAAGAAGATAATAGAATTCTCTCTGAAAAGGACAATTCTTCATTCAGACTGAATAAATGATCTACTCAAAACACAAGACAATAGTTTATACTACCTGTAGTAGAGAAACAATATCTATTTATTTATTATTTAGCATAAAATTATGTCTCCGTTTCACAGTTGGACGGTCTTCAAATGAGTTATAAGCATTGCTGGAAAGGCAACTCACCATTTTGAAGACAGTTCTAACTCTGGAAAAGGCAAACACACAGGTTCACTTCTGGGTCCTGACTCCACCCACTAGAGGCTTTGTTGGTGCCCTCAGCCCAGAGCCAGACAGTTTTTGTAAGCTTCAGCTTCCTCACTGGAAAAGGGCCATAAAAAGGAATGCCTGTTCAGTGTTTGATGGTAGGGCAACAGTTGATTGAAATTTTCTTAACATAAAGGGTAAATTCCAAAACCAGAAGCAGGGTGAGAAATAGCGAAGTCCCATGAGTTTACTAGTAGCAGAAAACCATTAGCACTCAAGTCTCCAAAGGTTCAGGAGCTGTGTCAATGGGCCACAGGCAGGCTCTGCTGACAGAGGAACATAGGCAGCTTCTTTCAGCCATTGTTCCATGAACAGGGAGTCAAGATTCACAAGCTTCCTCTTTCTTCGATGCTCTGGCTTCTAGCTGGTGCCTCCAATGCAACAAGAAGCTTGAGAAATAAATATATTGATAGTGAGCCATAGAGAGCACCCAAAAAGTGGGAGCGTGAGGGACCCTGTTAGAAAACAGGAGCCACGCAGTTATTAGGCTAAGTATGCAGTCCATGTCAGGAAGGGCAAAGATGACCACCTCACCCCTAAAACGTGCTGTACTAGGAACTTTCTCCACATCTAGCAAATCTCTTATTTGCTCATTCTTTTCATATGCTATGTTTTTCTCACAATGAAAATCAAGATAAGGGAATTGAAATTATAAATAGCTTAATGTCAGGGAAGAGATGAAAAAACCACTGTGCAAGGGGCAGAAGAGAAAGATAAAGCATCAGTAGAACAGGAAGCCAAAGCCAGAAAAGGTTTAAAGACACACGACTCTTGAGAACCTAGGAGTTTTCTACAGTGTCGTTTAAATTGTCTGCAAACCATGAACGAAAGATATATTGAAAAGATGAATAGGTAGTAATGAAATCTAATATGCAAAAACATAGAGATAGTCTAGGTGAGGCATAGAAGGGGAGAATGGAATAAAGTAAGACAGTGAGATTGTTCAGATATGAGATGAAAATGAATAGAATTTTTACAGCAAGACAGGGATATGTGCAAGCATGTACCCCAAAACGAGTAGCACATGACTGGCCAGTACTCTGCTATGTGTCATCCCAACCACTCCTCTGTTTGAGAGTTAAGGAGGTAGAAAGCAAGTTTTCATGGCTGGCACCAGAAGACATGAGATTTCTGCATTAGTCGTGGGCCAGCAAGCAGCATGAGTGAATGCTTCTTGTGCTTGTTTTCATGGCTTTGGGTCTGAACAGGGTGTTTGAAATGGGCCTGGTAGCTGACTGTGTGGATATTTTTGTTGCATTATTGAACTTTGAGAACATATGCTGTGTTTTACTGTCTGTATCTTCCAAGTCTATTTACTTGACAGTTGACCATGAAAATATTATCCACCACAAAGGACAGCCAATACTTCTCCAAGAAGCTATGGAGAAAGGAGTTTCAACATTAACATGATTTTCAGCCAAACCTAAATGTGTTTTAGAGGAATGCATGCAACAAAGCTTTAGCCATTCATAAATCTGCTCTATGTAGACTTCTATTACTAACAAAAAATAAAGAGAAGGCAATTATTTTTAATTTGAACTTTGTCTTATAAGATGTAGATATGTATACTTGATAGTTGCTGAGGAAAAAAAAGAAAGGACACTGATACCCAGGCAGACTCAGTGAGTCATTACAGCTTTCTTTCTTTCTTTCTTTTTTTTTTTTTTTTAAGCATAGGGCGATATGCCCAGGAGACAATTTGAGATAAATTATGGTATTTGTAATTAAACCAATTTTGGCTGAAATCCCAGTACAGCTTTTTGAAGAGCTAAGCTGGATTCAGATAATGTCATTGTGATGCTCTTTGCTCTTCTTAAGGTTAATAGTCCAGTTTTAAACTACTGGTGACTCGTGTCATGTTCTATCTTACCAGATCTTCAGAGAGGCACACAAGAGTTAAAGTTAAAGTAATTGGGTGGATCATAGAGAAAAACCTAAATAAATACATACATAAGATGGTGGCTTATGAATTTAATTAACCCTTCCCAAAGAATTACCAACTCTGAGCCTGATTGCTGGGGTCGCTTATCCTGTTTGGCATTCAGATTGATTAAAGAATGACACCAGTGGTCACCTCTTAGAAGAAGAGATGTTCTATAATCAAATTGAGAAAAAAAGCACAAACTCTTGGGTATAGGCCTCCATCATATACACGTGCATGCATTAAGTATGTGTGTGTGAATTTGTGTTTGTACAGGGTGTACATGCCTAGAACAAGCATGAAAGTCATTCCTCGGGCACTAGCTACCTTGTTAGGGAGCCGTGGGAATCTGCCTGCCTCTGCCTCCCAGCTATAACTACTGATGCCAAAGGAATGCACCATCACACTTGGCTTATTCTTGTGAATTCTGGGGACAGAAATGAGGGTTCCATGGTTACAAAGCAAGTGCTTTTCCCCATTTAAGCGTACCATGGTCAGTTCTGTGACTTTAATAGTGACAGTTGCTGAAGTTCCTGTCTTCTGAGGATGAAGATCACACTGTGAATTGGATCTAGAGGGAGTGTCAAAAGACCTAAATCTGTGGTGAAGAAAGCAAGATACCTCTCTAGATACCTCTCCCTCTCTTTATCTCCCTCTACTTTTCTCCCTTTCCCTCTCCCCTCCCCCCCTCACACACACACATACACACACACACACACACACACCTTCTGTGGCTAAGAATCAGTCTAACTCCTTTACTGTTGTCTTTCTGTCTCATATTTTCTACATTTCAAATGGACTTAATAGCTACAATTTTATCACGAATGTTCTACTACATGGACAGAGAGTAAGAAGGTTGGGGTAGACCCATGATCAGCTTCATTGGCCTTCCATCTACTTCACATCTGCCTTTGGCCCTGAGCTTGAATGTCTGCATCTCTAGTTAATAGGATGCTTGTCTATGCCAGAGTGCCTGGAGATAACCTCCCACTGACATGCATGTAGGTGGTAGTTAGCTGATTATAAACTTCTGGTACTGGATTTAAATTTAAAGCTAAACAATAGACATTAATTTTAAAAATGAAGGCATCAGTATTTACATAAGAGTCATTGCCTGTAAGAAAGCAAAAAGAGCTGTACTGTTATGACTACAGTAAGAAGAAACTTAAAATAGCCTCAGATATAATAAGACACCAAGATTGGAGGCATGGCATGTGATTCTGTTAACTGTTCAATGTTCCGTTCTAAAAAGCAAAGGAATCTACCTCCACCTCCACCTCTACCTCCCACATATAAACAAGGGTGGATGTGGTGGGGAGTCAGAAATAACTCTCAAAACCAGAAGATGAAGAAATGAGTTGGGATTAGAGTTCCCATTGAAGTATCTACTCTACTTCAGGAAGGGTTGCTATAAAACAGGAGTAGTTTCATTTGGATGAAGAATACATATAGTTTATACGCTTAACCATAGTTTGGAAGCCATAGGTGCTCTGCTAATCAAAGTGGTTATATGCTCAATTGGAACGATGAAGATTCATTCTTGCATCGTGGAAACAGATATCTGATGGTGGTTCCCAGTAAGAAGGGATCCAATAAATTATTCTGCTAATAAAGTATGTAAGTGAGAGCTGAGCTTGTAAACTCTATATATCTTAAATGGTTGAAGGTCTTTTAAGCTTGGATTTATGAACAACAGAGCTGTGACTGATAGTTAATAAACAATTTTTAGATCACCTTTTCTTAAAATGGGTGACCTCTAATTAACATTTTAAAACTTTAAACGTGTAAAAATATTGAAAGTTAATGCTATCATTTTACTAACTCATTCAGGGTGCCAATGTGGTGCCTAGTCTTCAGGAGAAGGAAGGGAACAACTGGTTCTGTAGATGTGGCTCAGCAGTTAACAAGCACCTGCTGCTCTTGAGAGGATACTGGTTTGGTTCTTAGTATCTACACAGAAGCCCACAGCCATCTGGAATTCCAGGTTCATAGACCCCCCAATGCTATCTTCTTGTCTCTGTGGGCACTGCATTGAAATGAAGCATAACATGCAGGCAAAACACCCATACACATCAAATAAAAATAAATGAATCTTAATCTAAAGGAAAGAAACAATTAGTGTTGTTTATCTAAAAGAATGCAAACATAAAATCTAACATATAATAGCCAGAAGCTGGAAAGAACCCAGATGTCCTTCAACAGAGGAATGGATACAGAAAATGTGGTACATTTACACAATGGAGTACTAGTCAACTATTAAAAACAATGAATTCATGAAATTCTTAGGCAAATGGATGGAACTAGAAAATATCATCCTGAGTGAAGTAGCCCAATCATAAAAGAACACACATGGTGTGCACTCACTGATAAGTGGATATTAGCCCAAAAGCTTGGAATATTCAAAGTACAATTCACAGATCACATGAAGATCAAGAAGAAGGAAAACGGAAGTGTGGATGTTTCCGTCCTTCTTAGAAGGGGTAACAAAATACTCATAGGAGAAAATAAAGACAAAGTGTGAAGCAGAGACTAAAGGAAATGCCATCCAGAGACTGCCCCACTTGGGGATCCAACCCATATAGTCACCAAATGCAGACACTATTGTGGAAACCAACAATTGCTTGCTGACAGTAGCCTGATATAGCTGTCTCCTGAGAGCCTCTGCCAGAGCCTGACATATACAGAGGCAGATGCTCACAGCCACCCATTGAACTGATCACGAGGTCTCCAATGGAGGAGTTAGAGAAAGGACTGAAGGAGCTGAAGGGGTTTGCAACCCCATAGGAAGAGCAAAAATATCAACCAACTAGAGATCCAGGGTCTAAACCACCAACCAAGGAGTACACATGGAGGGACCCATGGCTCCAGCCATATATGTAGCAGAGGATGGCCTTTCCAGGCATCAATGGGAGAAGAGCCCTTGGTCTTGTGAAGCTTTGATGCCCCATTGTGGGGAAATTCGAGGGCAGGGAGCTAGGAGTGAGTGGGTAGGTGGGGGCACACCTTCATAGAAGCAGGAGGAAGGGATATGGGATAGGGAGTTTCTGGGGGGGCAAATGGGGAAATAGGATAACATTTGAAATGTAAATAAATAAAATATCTAATAAAAAAGAAAAGAAATAATTTAAAAGCCTCTTTAAAACATAAGTTAATTGAAGAAAAGGTATTTAAGTGGGAATGATGGCATTTGAAGACAGCAAACATTTTCTTTCGGACATTAATTGCTCTTGAATAACAAAGTCATTGATTGCTCTTCTCCATTACTTAACAGAATTCTGTATCTATAACAAGTGTCAAATATTCACTTAAATTTTTTCAAAGACTTTTGACCTACTAAAATTCTAACTCTGTAGGACTTGTTGGTAACATTACAACAGTTGGCTAGGTTATATTCTGGGGATAATTTACCATTAAGCATCTAAATTTGTTAAATAACTCTAACCACATTAAATTCTACAATAATAACTCTGTTAGGCACATACACATACAGCATGACATTTAACCTTTTTCTGAGATATACTGTTTGAGTGGACAAATGAAAGTTGCTAAGGTTCAGGAGTGTTAACTTGTAAAAAAAATCCTTAGCCACATAAACAAGAATAGAATTAAAATGTTTTTAAATATCAAAGTACATGCTCTTTCCATCTGTTAAGGTAGAATACCTTGTTGGAATCTTCATTTTTCCCAGAATCAGTACTAGATAGCACTAATATCTAATAATATCTAATAACTTGGCATATTCCTTTTGGCTAATCCAGGCTTGCACTGAGATTTTGATTCATCTTGATAATTTAGGTCCAAATTTCCAAATTATTAGATACACTTACTATTGCAGTTGAAAATCCTGGGCCAACACTACCAAAGGAGTCCTGTCTCCTTACTCTTAACAAATGATAATTGATGGACCTTTTCACTGAATTCACCATCAAAACACAGGTAAAGAGAACAACTACTGTGGACTTCATGCTCCCATTACATAGAAAAAAAAAAAAAACTAAAGTTTCTGAAAGAAATAAGTTCTCTTCTTAGACTTCAACATATGAAAATGTTGAAAAAAATAATCAAATTAGTAAGTGGTGCTATAATTCCTTTCAGAGAGAAAATTTGTTTAAGAAGTCATGTTGAGATGTTACCTGAGATGGATGAGATTTGGGTTCCTTTGGAGCTGGTAAATAAACCAGAGGGAAATTACTCCATACTGTATTCTCCAAAGAACAGAGAAAGGGATGGGTCAAAAAAGAGGAAGATGAAAAGGCTAGGAGAGAGACATCGGCCCCCTCAACAGAAAGAGAAATGAGAAAACCCCCTTTATCAATGTACAGCAGTTTTATTCCCGGTGGCTTAATAGAGACATGCCCCCATAGGCATGGGTATGTGAACATTTGGCCCCCATGTGGTAGTGCTGTCTGGTGAAGTTGTAGACTCTTTAGGACATATAGCATTGGTACATTACTGGAGGTTGGCTTTGAAAGCATATACCTTTGTCCTACTTCTGCTTAATGCTTGCATTTGAAGATGTACTCACTCAACATCTACGGACCAGGTGCCATGCCTCCACACCATGAGCTATTAAGCTCCAATAGACTCTTTTCTTCCCTGTGATGCCTGGTATGGTATTTTATCATAGCAATAGAAAAATAATTAACCTTGCAAAGGTCAAGAGAAACTAAGGTGGTTTGGTTTGGTTTTGCTTTGCCCTGTGTACTGGCTAGTTGATGTAAACTTTACACAAGCTAGAATGAGCAGAGAATTAACTGAGAAAGTGTCTACATAAAACCAGACTGCATGTAAGCCTGTAGGAATTTTTGTTGTTGTTGTTGAGGTTGTTGTTGTTAATTAGTGATTCATGAGGGAGAGCCTAGATCATTGTGGGTGGTACCATTCCTGGGCTCGTAGTACTGGATTCGACAAAATAACAGGTTACACAAGCCATCATGAACATTCTAGTAAGAAACACCTTTCTATGCCTCTCCATCAGCTTCTGTCTCCAGGTTCCTGCCCTAACTTCCTTCAGGAATGGTTTTTTTTATCTCGAAATATAAGCCAAATCAACTTTTTCCTCTTCAAGTTGCTTAGATCATGGTGTTTCATCACAATAGTAATCCTAACTAACATACCCTGTGATCCCGGATTCTGTCCAAAGCAGAATTTCAAACAACTCCTCCAGCAGAAGTAGTTTATTTGGCAGAAAATTCTAAGAAGCAGGAATGAAAAAAAATAAGGAGACTAAGAGGGAAGAGGAAAAGCTAATGAAACATGCATTGTCCACTGTCTGTCACTGTTCGTAAATAGCATTTAACACCTGTGGGATCTTGTAAAGAACTTTGTAGAGTATGTTTCAAATTTTTTCACTGATGACTAGGAAGCTGGGGGTGATTATCCTCTAATTCTTATCTACAATTGGGTGAGGGTCATTCAAGAAGCCACATGACCCCTTTTCTGGTCTATGCCTGTTTGGGTGGTTTATCTTGACTGAGCAGATACTCCAAGGCCCTTTTGGACACATTCTGTACAACATAGAGATGGAAAATTGGCACTGGGCATGTATCCAATATGATAGCTCTGTTAACATTAGGAGACCAAGAGAAGGGGCAGGAGAAACACCAGAACATGCGGAAGGCTATAATGTCCTTTCTTTCCAGGACATTATAATTTAATTTTAAACAATTTTAATGGTTATAAACACCATACCTAAAATATGAGAGCCAGTTTTCAAACATCAGTCTTCTATAATTTACTTTCAACTCCAATTCATACTTCATTCTGTCTATTTGCTCTTTTGTGCCATTTATATAACCTACCAGGGAAAGCCATACCCCTCTGATGGAAAAAGTAAGTCAATAAAGTTTAATATCTCGTCTCTTTAATTTAAGAATGAGTCATTGTAGGCTAAAGAGATTTAATAGAGCTACAGTTCTTATAGAAAACCTGAGTTTGGTTCTTTATTTTTTCCGAGACAGGGTTTCTCTGTATAGCCCTGGCTGTCCTGGAGCTCACTTTGTAGACCAGGCTGGCCTTGAACTCAGAACTCCACCTGCCTCTGCCTCCCAAGTGCTAGGACTAAAGGCGTGCGCCACCACCAGCTAGCTGAGTTTGGTTCTTAATACCCATGTTGGGTATCTCAAAACCACCAGTAACTCCGGCTCCAGGGGGTCTAATGTCATCTCCTAGCTTCCACAAATACCTTTACACATAGGTGTACACACAGACACACACAGACACACACACACACAAACACTCACACAGAGGCACACACAAATAAATAAAAATAAGCATAAATATCTAAAAGTGAATAATTTTGAGGTTTTATATTTTAAAAACTGTCAGGGATGCACCCCACCAAAAGTATCTATTTAGCAGGAAAAATATTCTGTTGTCAGCTAACATATTCAGAGGAAATTTTTCTGAATTAATTAGATGATGGCAGTCACAACTATGACATTTCTAAAGTCTTATAAAATAGTAAAAGGTAAAGTGCCTTGATTCTTGTTTTAATAATAACAATTTTAATTATCATATCAAGGGATATGCAAAATAGCTTCAAAACATTTAATCATTATGCATTTTAAGTAGTTATCAAACTTTTTTTTATACTGTTGAGATCTTTAACATTTGCAATTTCAAGAAACTATATGAGATAGTTTAAGATGTGGCAAGCACACAGATCAATCATGCAGTGAGATTTGGTTCTACTTTTACCTCTGATTTGGTGAAGAGGCCTGACTATAACAGAAGTTATACATTGTGCAAGCTAAGGAAACCTCTTCTAGAACACTTGGTGCCTTTGACAATTCATTTTAAAATCAGTACCATGTTTCTAAATTGAATTAAAGGACTTGTCTGCAGCATATACTTCACAGGAGAATTTTGGCTTTATTTTACTTTTGACTTCTCACCTTCAATACAAGAAATTATGAATACTGGATTTCTAAAAATCAGCACTAATTCAGTAATATTAGAGGCTAACAAATTGATAATAATATTCCTGTTGTAGTATTATGGAAACATTTACTTCTGTTTCTGAAATGTTTTGTTTCCTGGGCATAACTTACCACAATAACAGATATGCTCAGGGAAGATTGAACTCTGTTTCTTTGCTCAAACAAATTCAGTATAACATATTTTGCATTGTGTATGGTACAGTTTTCATCACTGCAAAATTAAAATTTTAATACACAAAGAATAGAAAACTAAATAGAAAAGGCAAGACATATGATCTTTAAAATGTCTACATAAGAATCAGAAAAGTGATCAATAAAAACTAAAGACAAAATGAAGAGAAAGGAAGGATTAAAGACCAAAAGAACAGGAGAGAGAATATAGGGGAGTTATTTTAAAAGTATACAGTGAATGATGCAAAAAAAAAAGTCAAAGCATTTGCATCAGCGGCTACATTTTACTTTGTCAACAAAATCATTACAATGGAAACAATGTACTTTTATTCTAATATATCTGATTTATTTAGAACCCAATAATTTTACATATACATGAAAATACTAATTTTAAGGCACAATTTAGAGCAATACACAATTACATCTTTCATATACAATTTTGTCTTTCTCAGTAACCTTCTCCTGTTTAGTCAGGGTCAAAACCATTACAAATAAACGCCAACTTTGATAATGATTTACATTTGTGATTGCTTTTTAAATATGGGTTACCTTTCATTTATTTTTCTTTTCTCTATGTCATTTAGTCTAGAGAAGAAAGAGATACAAGCGGAGTTAAATGGTGGCTTCAAAGTCCTCAGCTTTAAATGTTTGTAAGCCTTGCTTCCTACTACAGAACACTTCAGCTCTGCCATGTGAGTAATACTCCTACTTGGCAGGCAGGTGTGGGGCAGATTGCCTGTTAGTGAGATGTGTCGTGTATTCTCTGAAGCTGTAAGCAGCCTCTCAAATGTAAAGATATAATGCATGTGAAAATGACAATCACCTAGGTTAGAATAACCGTAGCTATCGTGAAGTGGCTTAAACATCCACCACTTACAACACTCATATCTGAGAACATTGCCATCATCTTTTGAATATTGTTTGGCATTAACTGGCACGGTGTGAACAGACAGCCTACACATAAGATGCAATAAGGGGATACCTGCCAATTAACAGACACACACTCTACACATTAGATACTTCAAGGAGAAGGCTAATAGGATTTTAAACATGGCACATGGTTTAGAAATGACAAAGTTGGATGTCTTAAACAGGGTATATCAGATGACATCTAAGCTAGTTATCAGCTGAGCAGGTCCTGGGGTGTGATAGTAGCAGATACTGAAAATGGTTACTTTATTTTTAGAAGTACAAGGTAGGTATGATATTTTGTTTCGGGTACACAAGGCTATTTTAGGTGATACAAGTTGTGGAGAAAAAATTTTGAGGTCCATATTCAAGCAGGAGGATGGAGGTGTTACTGCCAGCCTCTGGCAGAAGGGCCAGTGTAGAATGCTGAAGGGAGAAAAGCTAATGTCGGTACAAAACCATTCATTACTGCAGAAGGAGAAGGCAGCTTGCAGAAGGTTGTTCTATGTGGAAATGATGACTTATAAATAGTAAAACACAAGTAAAATGAAGATGAGACACCCATCACAGATTGCTAGAGTATTTAAGACAACTCTTGCCTAAGATTTTGAGAGACAACATCTTCCAATTTATGGGTGAATATAATGAATCTCACAGTTTATGACAAACTTGGTTGTGTGAATTTATTTATCTAGAACTATGTTTATATGTGATTTCAATGGTGACTAAACCAATGGGAGAACTGTAATCTCCTTCTTTATTTTCAGAGGAATTGGCCCAATTTCACAGAATACAAAAAAGCTATGGGAATTAACGCCTGAAAACCATACATGTAGAAAAAAAAAACAGATAATCTAGAAGACAGGTAAACATTGCAAGTTCTGGCTCAAATTTGTATTTTTGATATAGTTTGAGGTTAAGAAGTTTTTGAGTTAAATTATATTTATACAATATATAAAAATATTTTAATATAGCTCTTGTCTTTTATACTTTGAAATTATTACTTTTCCAGGTACAATCACCTTTGCTATTCTTAAAACCCTCAGCTAAGATTCCTTTTAAAAAAAATATAGTCAATAAGCCAACTTGTTTCCTCTTTGGTGGATTTGAATTATAAGAGTCCATGATTCACCAAAGAATGAAACCCCAGACTCACACAGTATACAAAACCAAAGAGCATTTTTTTTGAAGAAGAAGAATTCTAGCATGAAGGGATCTACCGTACATCAAGATGGAGACCAGGGGTTGAGCTCACAGGCTCAATTTAAAGCAGATTAGGGGAGCTCCAGGGAGGGGTAGGTGGCCTTTATTTATCCTGATAGGTTGGCTCGGTCTTTAGGTGTATGGTTTCTTTGGGATTGACTTGACCTCTAGGGACTTTCCAGAACCACTGTTCAGGTGGGGGCAGGGAGTGCTGGAAACTGTTACTGACATGCTGTTCTTGTGTCATGCTATGTGGTAAGGCAGTTTGGTGGTAAGGCAGTTTGGTGGCAAGGCAGCTTTTCATTAGCTGCCCTTGGACTGTGGTTTTTCCAGTAAGTGACTTACACAGGTTTGCCCAGTTCTGGGCAACAAAAACCTAGGCCTAGTCTCCAGAAATGTCAGTTCGAAGCCTGTCATATGGAGTCAGCCTGGTTCAGTCCTCTCATTCCCTTCTTGAGTAAGGGACCATCTTAGTCCTTGGGATGTTTCCATGGGCTGGTACTTTTTTTTGAGCATCATCAGTTGAACAGTGGAAATCTGTTCCTTATCAAACCAAAGTAAGGCAATGATTATGCAGGGACCACAAGTTGAGGCCAGCATCAGTAGGATAAGTAGACCAGTCAGAGTGAGACAAGGAGAATAACCCAAGAAGACCAGTTGAAGAGGGACTGAGACTCTTCTCTTTCTATCTTTCTGTCTCATAATCTCTTTCTGACTAAGGCCATGGATTCTTTGGACCAACTCTGGGTGGTCAACATAGAAACAACCTTCCTCATCTAAAGCTGCACAGAGTCCTCCCTGTTGGAGCAACAGTGAGTTTAGGCCTCTTCTGTTTTGTACAACTACTTCTACTAGGGAAGAAAGAGAATGCTTCGGGGCCATGATAGACTTTCCATTCTCCTGTAAATCTGCATCTACAGCCATCTATAGAGCCTTGTAATTTTTATCCTAAGGTATTAGGGCTGAGGCCTCTATACCAACAGTTCCAGCCTGCCCTATGCCAAGGAAGGATCCTGGTAACAGCAGAAATGCCCGTTCCCTTTACCCGATTGGATGGAGGTACCACTTGGTTGAAGAAATCCTCCTCCCCTGAACAGTAATACACCCTAGGGACTAGTTGTACCTGAACACAAAAATCCTCAAGTCATATTTATAACCAGGCCATAAATGCATGCTGAAAGCTCCAAGACGCAAGCATCTTCTGAGGGCAGCATGTACCCCACAACAGCAGGAACTACAGCATGGTTACAAATGTGAGAATAGGCTGAGAAGGTAAGTTATTTCCAATACAAAGTCCCTGAACCATTATTGATTGCAGGGTCAGCTTACCTCTATCTGACTATCGCCATCAACATTCAGTACCATCTATGGTCTGTTAATAGTCCCCAGGGACTGCAATTACTTCATAGTAAGGGGGCTGACCATTTAAGCATAACAAACACTTCTGAGCTTAGACTGGACAGGAGGAATTGAGGACCTGGAAGGTAACTTTGAATAGCTGTAAGGGCCCTGACTTAGGCAATGGAGTGGGCAATGGAGTAGGATCTTGCTGGCAAGAGAGAATAGGGGAACTTGGTACAGGAGTAAGGACAGGCAGGGACAAAGATTCATTTGGCTCTGCTAATACCTTGTTGGGACCCAGTGGAAAGCAAGGGCCAGGTTGACTTGATAGCTGGATGGTGACTATAACTCCTGAGTCCCAGGTCCAAGTCCTCATCAAAAATGGTGTGTGAGTTCTTGAATCTTTGAGGCAGGCACATCCAAGTCAACTACCTTTTGAAGCCTCTCTCCAAATCTTGCTAGTTGAAGGCAAAGGCTGGGTTTTGGATGCCAGAGGCAAGCTGAAGAAGGCACCCTTCAGGTGGAGCACAGTGTAAATACCATGCCTGGGAGGGAGGTCGCTCAGCAGGCTATATGGGTTTGGAACCGATACGTGAGAGCTGTCTTCCACCCATTTATTTACCTCCCTCAGATCCTGCACAAACCAGTAGTCACTGGAATGTGTTAAGGATCAGCCTCAGTCATTTCAGGTGTCTCGAGAATGGGAGGATTGGATGGGCATGAAACCAGTGTCAGGCAAGGACGCAGGTGCAAGCTGATAGGTTACTTTTGTTCCACAGCTGCACTTGGGGACAGCTTGCAGTTTTTTTCTTTCTGAGTTCACCTCAGTCTTTTATTGGTTACGCACTTCCTTGTTATACACTAATACATAATTAAGAACTTTTTCATTATTTTACTCAAACCTATTATTTTTCCCTCAAAAACCCAAGACCAGAAAGCACAATGCACACATAAGGTCAAGCTCAGGGTCTGCAAAAGCAAGTTACATATTCATGTTTAACTCTTGGAAAAAACTCCAAATCACAAGTCATCATAAACTTGTGGCTACAGAGTTAGCATGAAAACAGAGAGGTGCTAAACAGATCAGATTAATGTTAATATTTTTAGCAAATTTAGATTTGCAGAATCTCTTCTTCAGGTTTATTGAGCTCATCCAGATATCTATTCCTACAATGCCTTTCAAACTCTTTTCCATATTAACTCCTCTTGCAGCTTCTCCCAGGGCTCCTTTACAAGTCTGAATTCTGTGTCGTAGAGCTTGCACCCTAATTTCCTTTGGCAAGCAATGCCAGGGGCTCAAATCAGTATGTTCCAATCTCTCTAGGAAGATCAGCTCACTAATGCATCTGCTCCCTCAAGGGGTCCAAACTCTTCTACCCAATCTTTGTCTTTTTTATTATACAGATATTTTCCAATTTTCCCCAATAACATTTCTGAATCAAACTTTCTATTATTAGAGATCTCTTGTGGGGCTCTCACCAATGCTCACTAATCCAGTAAAACCAGCTATTTCTTCCTCTATTTTGTCCCTTTTATTTCTATGAGCATCCCTATCCTTAGTGACCCAGGCCTAGTGTTCCTTTTCCTTGGGGGTCTTCAATTTTCTTAACTACTGAAACTTCAAGTTCTTCAAAAACATTTCCTGCTTCAAATATTTCCCAGTACAACTTAATCATCATGAGTTGGCTAAAATTTTCCAGAGAACAATTAAGGTAGTCAGCTTCCACATCCAGAACCAGTTTATGTCTTTTTGTCCCATTATGGCTGGCTTGACTGCTTTAATGTCCAGGGCCGGAGCAGTTTGTTCCTAACAGACATCAGAGCCATTTCCTTCTCTAGTAATGCCTCAATCGCTTTCCCGGAAATCTTTACTAGAATTGTATTTGAGGACAAATATGGTATAGAAAACACAAAACAGACAAGCATACAAGAAAGAACAATGCTATCTGTGTACAAGAAAGACATTATTCAGGTTGATGATGCTCCCACAGCCAAAACTGTGTCGTATAGTTACATTCGCAACCATGTCACACTTGACAAGAATGGGGCTTCTTGTCGGGAAGAAGAGTAGCATTCTATGCCAATTGGCAAGGAATAAGTATTCCAGCTTCCAAGAGCCAGTTGATGCATGGGGCAATCCCCATTCTGGGCTTTCTGATCATTAACTATTGCCTGATTCAGGCTAGGGTGGCCAGTGCATCTTTTAACTGGAGCAGAACTAGGGCCCAATGACTTGTGGTTCATATTGGATTCTTTTCTGCCCAGTCCTCGGGGACTTGTGCTACAACTTCTGGCATAATGGCCTCAGAAATGGGGCCAGATGAGGAAACAATTTGTATTTTTCCAGGGACAAGGTCAGAACATGGATGAGGCCATTTTTTTATTACTTTATTTATTTACGTGTCAAATGCTGTCATCCTTCCCGAGTTTCCCTCTGAACTCCCCCTCCCCACAGCCCCCTCTCCTTTGCCTCTAAGAGGGTGCTCTCCCCCCTACTCCCGGCTCACCTCTACAGTATCCTGCTTAGCTGGGACAACAGGACCAAGCACCTCTGCACCCATAGATGTCAGTCCTCTCCTATACTTGTAGTGGTTGCCATGGATCCCTCCATGTTTGCTCTTTGGTTGGTGGTTTAGTCCCTGGGAGATCTGTGGGGTCCAGTTAGTTGATATCTATTGTTCTTGCTATAGGTTGCAATCCCCTTCATCTCCTTCAGTTCAATCCCTATCTCTTCCATTAAGGTCACCAGGCTCAGTCCAGTGGTTGGCTGAGAGTGTCTTCATCACATGCTGGCAAAACCTCTCAGAACACAGCTATATCAGACTCCAGTTTATGAGCATGTCTTGGCATCAGCAGTAGTATCAGGGCTTGGTGTCTGCAGATGGGATGGATCCCAAGATGGACCAGTCTCCATTTTTTCCCCTGCTTTTCCTTTAGACAGAAACAATTCTAGGTTAAAAATTATGAGATGGGTGGGTAGATTACGGATCACTCTACTGGGGGCCATACCTAGAGAATGGAGGTAGTCTCTTTAGGTTCCATCTCTACGCTGTGGGGTATTTCAGCTAATGTCATTCTGATTGAGTACTGGGAATGGCTCCTACCACTGCCTTCTGGAACTTTCTAGTGGTCCTTTCACCCAAATCCCTAGTCCCCACTGTGACTTATTTCAATTCATTCTGATGGACCCTGGATTTCTCTCCTTCATTTTCCCATACCTACTCTTGCCCCCTACTTTTTTCTCTGCTCCTCCCCTCTCCCACACAGGTCTCTCCTTCCCTCTTCCCCCTGTGATTATTTTGTTTGTGTTCTAAGTGGGATTGTAGCATCCACACTTTGGCCTCCCTTCTTGTGAAGCTTCATATGGTCTGTAGGTTGTATCATGAGTATTTTGAGCTTTTATCAGTGAGTACATGCCATGTATGTCCTTCAGAGTCTGGGTTACCTCACTCAGGATGATATTTTCTAGTTCCATCCATTTGCCTATAAAACACATGAAGTCGTCGTTTTTAATAGCTGAGTAGTATTCCATTTTGTAAATGTACCACATTTTCTGTATCCATTCTTCCATTGTGGGATATCTGGGTTATTTCTAGATTCTGGCTATTATAAATAATGTTGTTATGAACATAGTGGAGCGCATTTCCTTGTTATATGTTGGAGCATCTTTTCAGTATATGCACAGTAGTGGCATAGCTAGGTCTTGAGGTACAACTATTTCCAATTTTCTTGAGAACTGCAAAATTGATTTCTAAAGTGGTTGTATCCCACCTTGCAATCCCACCAGCAATGGAGATGTGTTCCTTTTTCTCCACATCCTCACCATCATCTGCTGTCTCCTGAGTTTTTTATCTTAGCCATTCTGATTGGTATAAGGTAGAATCTCATGGTCATTTTAATTTGCATTTCCCTGATGACTAAGAGTGCTGAACATTTCTTTAGGTGCTTCTCAAACATTCGAGATTCCTTAGTTAAGAATTCTGTGTTTAGCTCTGTACCCCACTTTTTAATTGGGTTATTTGATTTTCTGGAGTCTAACTTCTTAAATTCTTTGTATATTTTTGATATTAGCCACTTATCAGATGTGGGGTGAGGGAAGATTTTTTTCCCAATATGTAAGTTGATGATTTGTCCTATTGACAGTGTCATTTGCCTTACAGAAGCTTTTCAGTTTCATGAGGTCCCATTTGTCAGTTGTTGCTCTTAGAGCCTGAGCCATTGGTGTTCTGTTCAGGAAATTTTCCCCGGAGCTGATAAGTTCCAGACTCTTTCCCACATTCTCTTCTTTTAGATTCAGTGTATCTAGTTTTATGTGGAGATCTTTGATCTATCTGGACTTGAGCTTTGTACAAGGGGATAAATATGTATCAATTTGTATTCTTCTGCATGCAGACCTCCAGTTAGACCAGCACCATTTGTTGAAAATGCTCCTTTCCACTCTATGGTTTTGGTTTCTATGTCAAAGATCAAGTGACCAAAACTGTGTGGGTTTATTTCTGGGTCTTCAGTTCTATTCCATTGATCTACCTGTCTGTCTCATACCAGTATCATGTGATTTTCATCACTATTGCTCTGTAGTACAGCTTGAGGTCAGGAATGGTGATGGCCACAGAAGTTCTTTTATTGTTGAAAATTGTTTTGATATCCTTTTTGTTGTTGTTGTTATCCAGATGATTTTAAGAATTGCTTTTTCTATCTCTGTGAAGAATTGAGTTGGAATTTTGATGGGGATTGCATTGAATCTGTAGATTGCTTTTGGTAAGATAGCCATTTTCACTATGTTAATCTTAACAATCCATGAGCATGAGAGATCTTTTCACCTTCTGAGGTCTTCTTTGATTTCTTTCTTCAGAGACTTGAAATTCTTGTCATACAGATCCTTCACTTACTTGGTTAGAATTACACCAAGGTATTTTATATTATTTGTGACTATTGTGAAGGGTGTTGTTTCCCTAATTTCTTTCTCAGCCCATTTATCTTTTGTGTAGAGGAAGGCTACTGATTTGTCTGAGATAATTTTATATCTAGCCACATTGCTGAAGTTTTTTTATTTAATCAAGTTTAGGAGTTCTCTGGTAGAATTTTTGGGGTCACTTATGTATACTAACATATCATTTGCAAATAGTGATACTTTGACTTCTTCCTTTCTGATTTGTATGCATTTGACCTACATTTGTTGTCTAATTGCTGTAGCTAGAAATTCAAGTAGTATATTGAATAAATAGGGAGAGAGTAGGCAGCCTTGTCTTGTCCCTGATTTGAATGGGATTGCTTCAAGTTTCTCTCCATTTAATTTGATGTTGCCTGTTGGTTTGTTGTACATTGCTTTTATGTGCACTGAATTCCTGATCTTTCCAAGTCTTTTAACACAAATTTTGTATTTTGTCAAAGACTTTTTCAGCATCTAGTGAGATGATCATGTGATTTCTTTCTTTGCAATTGTTTATATACTGGATTATGTTGATGGATCTCCATATATCGAACCATCCCTGCATTCTCAGGATGAAGCCTTCTTGATTATGATGAATTATCATTTTGGTTTGCAAGAATTTTATTGAGTATTTTTGCATTGATATTCAGAAGCAAAATTAATTGGTTTGAATCTCTTTTTTATTTGTTGGGTCTTTGTGTGACTTAGGTAACAGCGTAATTGTGGCTTCATAGAATGAATTCTGTAGTATTCCTTCAGTTTCTACTTTGTAGAATAGTTTGAGAAGTTTTGGTATTAGGTCTTCTTTGTAGGTCTGATACAATTCTGCACTATTTCTGGTTGGGAGTCTTTTAATGACTGCTTCTATTTCTTTAGGGGTTACAGTATTGTTTAGTTTATCTGGTTCTGATTTAACTTTGGTACCTGGTATCAGTATAGAAAATTATCCATTTCATCTAGATTTTTCAGTTTTGTTGAGAATAGACTTTTGTAGTAGGATCTGATGATTTTTTAAATTTCCTCAGTTTCTGATGTTATGTCTTCCTTTTCATTTCTGATTTTGTTAATTTAGATAATGTCTCTGGGCTCTTTAGTTAGTTTGTTTAAGAGTTTATCTACCAGTTCTTAGTTTTGTTGATTTTCTGTATATTTCTCCTTATTTCTAATTGGTTGATTTTAGCCCTGAGTTTGATCATTTCCTGCATGTACTCCACTTGAATGTTTGCTTCTTTTTGTTCTAGAGCTTTCAGATGTGTTATTAAGTTGCTACGTAGGATCTTTCCAATTTCTTTATGAAGGCACTCGGTACTATGAATTTTCCTCTTACTACTGTTTTCATTGTGTCCTATAAGTTTGTGTGTGCTGTGCCTTCATTTTTGTTAAATTCTAGAAAGACTTTAATTTCTTTCTTTATTTCTTCCCTGATCAAATTATCACTAAGTGGAGAGTTATTCAGTTTCCGTGAGTATGTGTTCTTTCTGTTGTTTTTGTTGTTATTGAAGACCACCCTTAGTCCATGGTGATGATAGAATGCATGGGGTTATTTTAGTCTTCTTGTATCTGTTGAGGCTTATTTTGTGTCCAAGTATATGGTCAATTTTGGAGAAGGAACAATGAGTTGCTGAGATGAAAGTATACTCTTTTGTTTTATGGTGAAATGGTCTACAGATATCTGTTAAATCCATTTGGTTCATAACCTCTGTTAGTTTCACTGTGTTTAGTCAATGTTTCCATGATCTGTCCACTGGTGAGAGTGTGGTACTGAAGACTCCCACTATTATTGTGTGAGGTACAATGTGCATTTTGAGCTTTAGTAAGATTTCTTTTACAAATGTGGGTGCTCTTGCATCTGGGACATGGATGTTCAGAACTGAGAGTTCATCTTGGTGGACTTTTCCTTGGACAAGTATTTAGTGTTCTTACCCATCTCTTTTGATAACTTTTGGTTGTAAGTCTATTTTATTGGATATTAAAATGGCTACTCCAGCTTGTTCCTTGGGACTATTTGTTTGGAAACATTTTTTCCAGCCTCTTAGTCTGATGTAGTGTCTGTCTTTGTCAGTGAGGTATGTTTCCTTTGTTCAGCAAATTGCTGAGTCTTGTTTAAGTAACCTGCCTTTCTTTTTATTGGGGAATTGAGTCCATTTAGAGATATAAAAGACCAATGATTGTTGGTTCCTGTTATTTTTGTTGTTAGGTATGATATGTTTGTGTAGTTCTCCTCTTGTTTTGTTTTTTTATGAGACGATTACTTTCTTGTTTTTTTATAGTGTACTTTCCCTCCTTGTATTGGAGTTTTCCTTCTATTATCCTCTGTAGGGCTGGATTACTACAAAGATACTTTGAAAATTTGGTTTTGTCATGCAATATCTTGGTTTCTTTATCCATGGTGATTGAGAGTTTTGCTGGTTGTAGTATCCTGGGCTAGCATTTGTGTTCTCTTAGGGTTTGCATGACCTGTATCCAAGATGTTCTGGCTTTTACAGTCTATGTTGAGAAGTCTGGTGTAATTATGATAGTTCTACCTTTATATATTACTTAGCCTTTCTCCATTATTGCTTTTGATATTCTCTCTTTGTTCTGTGTGTTTAGTATTTTGATTATTATATGATGGGAGGAATTTCTTTTCCAGTCAAATCTACTTGTTATTTTGTAGACTTCTTGTACATTTATGGGTATTTCAGTCTTTAGGTTAGGGAAGTTTCCTTCTATGGTTATGTTGAAGATGTTTTCTGGCCATTGGGGATTGGGAATCTTTACTGTCTTTTATTCCTATTATTCTTTGTATTATTTGTATTTTCTGTGACTGTTATCAATATCTTCTATGGTATCTTCTGTGCCTGAGATTCTTTCTTCTATCTCTTGTATTCTGTTGGTGATACTTACATCTACAACTCCTTATGTTTTCCATATCTAGGGTTTCCTCTCTGTGTGATTTTTTTTTTTGTTTTTTTTTTTTTTTATTTTTTTATTTTTTTGTTTTTTTGTTTTTTTGAGACAGGGTTTCTCTGTATAGCCCTGGCTGTCCTGGAACTCACTCTGTAGACCAGGCTGGCCTCGAACTCAAAAATCCGCCTGCCTCTGCCTCCCAAGTGCTGGGAATAAAGGCGTGCGTCACCACCGCCCAGCTTCTTAATTGTTTTTATTTCCATTTTTAGATTCTGGATGGTTTTGTTCAATTCTTTCACCTGTTTGATTGTGTTTTCCTGCATTTCTTTAAGGGATTTATCAGTTTCCTCTTTAAATCCTTCTACCTATTCACCTGTGTTCTCCTGTATTTCTTTAAGGAAGTTATTTATGTTCTCCTTAAGGTCCTTCTATCATCTTTATAAGATGGAATTTTGGGCCAGAATATTGCCTTTTAGGAGTGTTAAGATATTCAAGAGTTGTTGTGGTAGGAGAACTGGGTTCTAATGGTGCCAAGTGGCATTGGTTTCTGTTGCTTATGTTCTTGTTCTTGCCTCTAACCATCTGGTTATGTCTAGTGTTAACCAGTCTTTCTGTCTCTGTCTGGAGCCTGTCCCTCTGGTGATCCTGGTTATGATGGTCTTCCTCAAGTTAGGTTGTCTCTGGCTGTGGGAGGAGGTCTGGAAAGTCTGATCTGCAAGCCTGGTTTTGATGGCCTTCTGGGACTCAAGCTGTCTCCTGTGTCAAGCTGTGTGGGGGCAAGGAGGGTGGCTAGAGTACCTTATCGGGATGAGGCCATTCTTATCCAGTACTTCTACTCTCTCTGAGCTCTCACAGGGATGGCTGAAGCTCATAGCAATGAACACCTTTGGCAATCCTATGGTCTGCCAATCTTTGGGGGTCATTTCATTGTTGAAAATTTTTTAGTTATAGCCACTATTTCAGTCAGCGGCTTCATGAAAAGCCTCCAGATGATAAAGTTTCTGACAGACGTCAAGAGCAGCTTGGTTAACAAAAGCTATACTTACAGTTGACTGGCTTTCTCTTGCTCCTGGGTCGAAGGGAGTGTACGTTTGGTAAGCCTCTCTAGGGATTCTCTAGGGCTTTCATTCTTTTCCTGTGTCACCTGGCTAACCTTAGATAAATTTGTCGGCTACCTGGTGGCCTCTCAAAGGCCCCTCATCAGAATCTTGTGGTAGACCAAATGGATTAATGAGCCAGCATGAGTGAGTCTAGATGAGTTGTGAGAGCTGATGGTCTCTCTGAAAACGGGGAATTCTGCAGCCTCCAATTGTAAAGGTCATTACTGGCAAATAACAAATAAATCATTAACTGTCTCCTTTGAGCATCTGGGGATCCTGTAGCCTGGAGTGGTAGGGCCATAGTAGAGTGAGCCCTCTGGGGAGAATGAGCTGGAGTGTGAGGTAGACTCCAAGTGGTATCAGAATAATCAGGGGTGTCTAGGGCTGACTGGAGAGGGGCAGTAATATAAGAACAGAGATCCTCTTCAGGAGCAAAATGGGGGCCAGGCAGAGGATCAAGGAGGCTAGGGAATAGTGTAGCCAGTGACAAAAAGGGGTCTCATTCAAACAGGGGGCTTCTCAACCAGGTATTGCCATGTGGTGATATGTGGCACTTGATCTAGGTGGCCCCTGGCCTCATAGATAGCAACTTTTATCCTGTAAATGGTGGGGAGATGAAAAGTCCCCTCCTCAGGCCAGTTTTTGCTATAGGTGGGCCATTCATTACTGTAAAAGATGTTTAGTTTTCCAGGTCAAATGACCATACCTGAGTCTTCTACAATCTTGCAGAAGTCCTTAAAATAATTCAGGACTAAGCTCAGTGCAATGCTTTGTAACTATTCCATCTTAGAAATCAAAAAAAAACTTGTCTAAGACAAATACCACAATAGAATACACACAGACAGATGCAGAACAACATTCCTAGGAAAATAGCAAATATCAAATGGCTGTCTCAGACAATCATCCTGCCTGCAGTCAGTTCAGAAATAAAATGAGAACCAACAAGTTCTCCAGTTTCTAATATGGGGTTGAAAGCATCCTATAACCCCTGACCATGTGACAAAATATGCATCTGCTTTGCCCCTTTTGGCCTCCAGATTAAAGCCAAAACAGAAACACAGACATGAACAAGAGGAGAGACAACCTGGCACCTGGACTTACTGATCAAAAATACACTAAACCATTTGGGTCAGGGGTCTCCAGCAAAGTGCAGATAGGCCCCCAAATGCAAGGGTCAGGTTCCATGACTCATTGAAGAATGATTTCCTAGACTCACATAGTATGCAAAATCAAAGCGCATTTATTCTACAGAATTCCAGCATATAGGGGTCTACCATTTGTCAAGTTGGAGACTAAGGGCTGAGCAGGCTTAAGGGAATTCCAGGGAGGGGTAGGTGACCTTTAATCTGATTGAGTGGCTTGGTCTCCAGAGGTATGGGTGTCTCTGGAATTGGCTAGGGCTCTGTGACTTTCCTGACCGTTGCTGGGGGGCCTGGGAACTGTTACTGAGTCACTGCTTTTGCCTCCGGCCAGTAGGTGGGACAGCTCTTGATTGATTGCCCACAGACTGGTTTTTTTTTGTTGTTTTTTTTTTTTTTGTTGTTGTTTTTCAGTAACTGACTTACCAGGACTTGTCCAGTTCTGGAAAAAACAAACTTAAGCCTGGTCTCCTGAAATGTCAGTTTGAAGCTTGTCACGGAGTCAGTCTAGCTCAGTCCTCTCAGAATAACAATATGTTCTAGAAATGTATAACGTTATCTCTGATAGTTTAGCAGAGCATGTTAGTACATGATTATTGTCTCGCTACTAGTAAGAGAGATAACTACAAGTTTAATCCTAGTCTAGTCGAAATGGAAAGTTATAGGTAAGCCAAAGCTGCATATCAAAATCCTGTCTCAAAATAAAAGAAAGAAACCTGATAGCTTTATGCATTCTGGAATGAAAGGCTAAATCATAGTAATTGCAATTTAAGGTTTCTATAAGGTATTAAACATGTCTTATCATCATAAGACACAGACTTGTTTCTATTTTTTAGTCTTTTATTGCTGGTTAAATCACATTTATATTTTCAACTGTGATTACATTCAGATAGAAACAACCAACAGTTAAGTTTCATAGTTTTACTTAATAGTAATATATAAATATATAAATACAAGTACAAGACTTAGTGATACCAGCAGAAGTAGAGAAAGTGGGTTAAATGATTGAAAAAAAGGTTAGAGCAAAAAATAATTTAAAAATAACATGTTAGACTGAAATACTTTATTATAATTTAAACATATTATTGCACATACCTGGCCATGTTTGGTGTATTAGTATTTTTTTGTGTTCTATTTCTTCCTTTAATTAGATATCATTTAACAGTTCATGTACCACACACATCACTAACAATTCTAGTTCTACTTACACTAAGATGGAGAGTATTCTAAAAAATAACCCTGAATACAATGGTAGAACCAATTGTTGTTATTCTGTTAAATGGCTATGTTGTCAAACTGCCTTCTAAATACTTGTGTCCACAGCCACCGACCTGTGCTGCTCTCAGCTCTGACCAGAGAAGCTGCTTTCTACAGCAGGCAGCACTCAATGCAGAGACTTGATGCTGCTCAAAGCTGAGGAAAAAGTGACTATGACTTCTTAGCCTAAATCAGACATCTATATCAACCCTTCTCCCAGGGATCAGACATCTGTATCAACCCTTCTCCCAGGGATCAGACATCTGTATCAACCCTTCTCCCAGGGATCAGAGAATGTGTGGAAGAGTTGGTGGACAGAACATAACAGCCAGTGGATTGGAGGACGTGCTCTGAGTGACCATGTCCTGGACATGGCCTGGCTGAGATACTCATGAACTCACAGCTGCTGCAGTTACCTCCATAAGATCTGCATAAGGTCAAGCCACTGAAACAAAAGTATCTTTCCATTGCAACCACATCCTTATCCTTTGGGCTATAAGACACTTTAAAACAAGGTCAGATGAATGGCTTCCAGGAGGAAAAGCAGAGTATTTATTAACTTTTAAAATTATTCCCCCTCAAGGCTATTAGAAATGATTCTCTGATTTAACAAATGGTGCATTTGGGGAGTACCCAAGTTTGGTTCCCAGCTCCCACTTTGGATGGCTCACAACCTCCTGTATCTCTGGCTCCAGATGATATGACGCCCTCTCCTGGATACTCAAAAATACATGCATAAACCCACACACATAACACAGGTAAAGATAAAAATACATCTTACCAACAAAAATGTTTCTCTTTGATGGAAATGCTGCTTTTAAAAATAGAATAATTTATTAACAAAGATAAATATTGAAGATACTTATCTTCAAAGTATTACAGAGAATAATGAAGTGATTATGTAATTCCTATTAAATAATTCCTGTTCACATGCAAGACTCACTCCTATATTTGTCATGCCAAACCTGTGAATAGAAAAAAGCTCTCTAGATAATGTGCTCAGTATTATATATTATTATTATTATTATTATTATTATTATTATTTACATTTCAAATGTCCCCCTTTCTGGCCCCACCTCCAGAAGCCTCTCACCATATCCCCCATCCCATTTGTCTGTAAGAGGGTGCTCTGCCACCCATCTACCCACTCCCACCACACCCCTCTAGCTTCCCCCTTTCTGTGGCATGAAGTCTGCACAGGGCCAAGTGCATCTTCACCCACTCAGGCCAGACAAGGCAGTCATCTGCTACCTATGTAGTGGGGGCCCTGGACCAGCCCATTGTATGCTCTTCTGTTTGTGGTTTAGTCTCTGGGAGCTCTGATGGGTTTAGTTAGGTGATTCTGTTGCTCTTCCTATGGGGTTGCAATTCCTCTCAGCTCCTTCAGTCCTTCCTCCAACTCTACCATAGGGGTCCTTGGACTCAGTCCAATGTTGGCTGTAAGCGTCTGCATCTGTCTCGGTCAGATGATGGCAGAGCCTCTCAGAGGGTAACTATCGCAGGCTCCTGTCTGCAAGTATACGTTGGCATCAGGAATAGTGTCAGCTTTGGTGTCTGCAGATGGGGTGGACCCCAAGGGGGGCAGTCTCTGGATGTCTTTTCCTTCAGTTTCTGCCCCATTTTTTAATACCGGCATTTCCTCTAGACAGGACCAATTCTGGGTTAAAATTTTTGAGATGGGTGGGTAGCCCCTTCTCTCAACTGGGAGACATGCCTATCTCTTGAGGTTCTATCTCCCCATTTTTGGTCACTTTGGCTGTTATCCCCATCGGGTCCTGGGAGTCTCTCACATCCCTGTTGTCTGGGACTTTCTAGTGGTCCCTCCATTTCCCCACTCCACACTGCTGCATATTTCTATTCATTCTTCTTGCCCTCTAGACTTCTCTCCTGTCTCTTCCCATACCTTATTCTGTCTGCACCATTTTTCCTTCCCCCTCCCCTGCTTTTTATAAGAAATGTGTCTGTTTTAAATTTATTACCAGGATTCTCATATTTAGATAGTAATTCATGGAATATGTTTTTTCTGTTTGTAAACTAGATGTTGAAGGCATGGAGTAAGATAATATTCTCTTCTAACTCTAACAGCAATATAGGAGACTACTCTTCCATCAAGCTCATGGACAATGCACTTCTCCCTTACTTGACCTGCCCATCTAGACTGTGAAATCTTTTCAAGGAAGTTTGTGTTGGAATATTTATGTCAGGCATAAGCAAGGTGTCTTAGTAACTGTTTTGTTATGGTGAGGAGACACCATGACTAAAGCAACTCATAAAATAAAGCATTAAATGATTGTTTACAGTTTCAGAGGTTTGGTCCATGATCATCATGACAGGAAGCAGGGAGGCATTAGTGCCAGAGTAGTAGCTGAGAGCTTTATATACTTCTTTGAAGGCAACAGGCAGAGAGAGATTAAAAGAGAGAGAGAGAGAGAAAGACAGAGACAGAGACAGAGACAGACAGACAGACAGACAGACAGACACAGAGAGAGAGAGAGAAAGAGAGAGAGAGAGAGAGAGAGAGAGAGAGAGAGAGAGAGAGAGAGAGAGAGAGACTAGACCTGGATATGCTTTTGAAACCTCAAGACCCACCCCTAGTGACACACTTTCTCTAACAAAGCCACAACTTTTAATCCTTTTACTACACTGGAGGCCAAGTACTCAAACATACAAGCCTGGAGAGCCTATTCTCATTCAGACCACAACAGTAGTTGTTTCATAAATACTTGTAAGAGGGAACAGAGAGAGAGAAAACATATTTGCACATCAAATGCAAATAGATGGGCAGTTAACAGAACAAACAAAAAATGTATTGCTAGGAGATATTTAAAAGCTTTTCACTAGAAATGAAATAAACTACAGTTTAAGATAAATTATCATTGTAGTATATATTTGTTTAGTTCAATGCTGTGCCAGTGTGATTTTTAAAAGCATAATGGATCTATTATTTGTATGATTGATAGTCATATATAATTTTTTATTTATTGTTTGAATTGAAGTATGGCTCAGTTAATTCAGTCATTTCTTTTCAATAAATCATATTCTTGATGTTTCTTAGTCAATTAAAATTGCAATTTAAAAAATGTTAGCTAAGTTGCACAGTGGTGGCACATGCCTTTAATCACAGCACTTGGAAGGCAGAGGCAGGCAGATTTCTGAGATCAAGGCCAGCCTGGTCTACAGAGTAAGTTCCAGGACAGCCAGAGCTATACAGAGAAACCCTGTCTCAAAAAACCAAAAATGTAAATAAATAAATAAATAAATAAATAAATAAATATTAAAATTTTTTAAAATGTTAGCTAAAATTTTATAATTTTTGACATGTGGGTTTCTTATATAAATGTGTTTAGTTTTCATAAGAATGCCTCCAGGCAACTTGTTATTCTGTAAGTGAATGAAGGCACAGCGGTTAAACAATTTGATTCTTCACATAACCTTTATGTTGATCAGAAGAGGGAATTCAATTCTATATAGAAGCCAAAATCTTCAGCATATGGTGCCTCTTCTGATGTTAAAACTCTACTCTTAATAAATGTTTACTAAGAGCAAAATGATGACAGCATCAGCAACAGAAACCATATCAAAGGGTTTCTAGGCACATCTACTAAGTATGCTCTTGAAAATTTTAATGTATCCAATTATGAAGACACATTGGTGTTGTCTTCTCTTCCATACAGGTACAGAAGTTACTGATTTTGTATTTAGCCTTTGACTACAAGAGAATGAGGTCATCAGCATAGTTAAAGTCCTAGAATACATTTACCAAAACAAACAAACAAAACCTTCTAGGCAGGGTCGGAGGAGATGTCTTTGGCAGTGAGTACTTGTTAACTTCAGTGCTGGAGGTTAGAGACTGGTAGATCCCTGGAGTCTACCAGCCAACCAGTCTATTACACACACACACACACACACACACACACACACACACACACACACACACAAATGGAAAGAGAAGAAGAAAAGAAAACCTCTAAACAATAAAGTGAAAGAGTTGTCACTGTGCCTGATTGTTTTTAAGGGTAGGGGGCAGGGAATCGCTAGATTTATCCCTATCAGAAAGAATCTACTTATAATAAAATCCTGAAGAAGTTTTCCACATTTTAGCAAATTTTAGTGGCTAGTAGCTAACTTATCTATACTGAGTCGTGCATTAAATGTTTCAAGAAAGTTAAGTTTGTTTTTTGTTAGTAAACCCAGAAAAAAATCTTTTGTTTAAAAACCAAATCATCCTCAAAAAAATACTTTATTAAAGATCTTTGAATTAACATAGCAAATCATTACACTCAATAATATTGAAAAATTTGCTAGAAAAATTCCTCTGTGGGGTATGAAATGACAAGAATTTTAATTCATTTTAAAATGCATCATCTGAGAATTAAGAACAACTTTTTCTATTTGTTTGTTGTAATAACATAACTGAATTAGTGACAATTAGTTCCTGAGTCCTCATGGAGAACAGAGTTCAAAAAGGAAAGGAAGAAAGAAAAATAAAGTCCATAGTATAGAAAAAAATGTCTTATGATTCACCTGAAACACAGGGTTAAAACCATGATGTATTATTTAATAACGTACAACTGTGTTAGAGGACATGTGTGCTCCTGTATGATGACAGAACTAACAGTCAATTATAGGGTTTCAGTGTCATTCTTCCTTCAGCATAGATTGGTGTTGCAGTAGAGCTGCGATCATCCAGTATAAGTGGCAATATTAGTACATCCTCTACTACAATTAAGAAATGCCTGAAGCTTGAGGCCATATAAAGATATGAATTTTTGTTTAGCCCATGTTTTGGGTGCTGAATTTCATGCTAGGTATGGTAGAGCCCTCATGGTTGCACCACATGATAGATGGTGATATATATAAGAAGTGATTGCATGACAAGTCAGGAAGCTGAAATGAAGACAGCCAGTATTACTCTTGTGAAAACTATTTGTCTTCCCACATGAACTTTTAAATCACAAATATGGCATCACTGTTGCCCTTCTACTAAGCTCCAGCTTTGGAAGTATTTCCTACCAACTTCACCAAACTGAGAACCAAACTTCTAACACAAGCACCTTGGGGTGCAAACTATGCTGGGGTTCCTTTGTCATCATACTGTCAAATGTAACTTACTGACAAAGGAGTCCATACCCTCCCCCTACCCTTAATTTGCTGCTTCTAACTTTGTCCTACCATCATTTACCTGAACTCTTACTTTATGAAGGATTTTCTCTCAATGTGATCTTCCCCAAACTTCTTGTGCTTCTTGCAAGGTCACCTTGTTAGAGCTAATATTTTCTTGACTCACGTTTCCATTCAGATAACTATGTAGTGCACTGTCCAAAACATCTGCTGTGCAAGCTGGGCCACTCTCTCTTTACCTGTGCATTGTTATCCATATTGAAGACTGGTTTGCTAATGATGTGATAGACATTAGAAATTCTGTCTTTTGGTTCCCACAAGTAAGTATGTAAATTTTTTGTTCAATTTCCTGTCTTTTTAAAATGACAAAAGCCATACATATATTAAAATTAATTAAAAATAAGTAGGTTTGACTTATTTGCTATTGATACACATTCCCATATTCTTTCTATTTGGTAAATAACGTATTATGCACTTAATGAGTATCTCTTCTGCCTATAAAAAGTCTGATTGTTAAACCACCATATATGTGTATGATATGTTCATAAACATATTGCAGCATTATATGCTCATTATTTAGCAATGTTATAGTTTACAGAACATTGTTGTAACATTCATATATCTCAGAAATCAGGACATCATATCCTGCTTAGGCAGAGCCATGAGATGAGAGAAACAATAAAGAGCATCCAAGCAGGTAAAGGAACAATTCAATGTTCAGACAAGATAATTTATATATAGTAAATCCTTAAGATGCGACAATAAAAAGTTTTTAGACCCGATGAAAAATAAGTAAAATTGCAGGATAAGTTGTTAGTAAGACAACTTTAACATTAAAGTAGAAGCTTTTTACATGTTATCTGGATGAAACTGAATTCAAAAAGTAAAGGGATGTCTAAATGATAATGATACATTTCTAAATTAATGTTTCAAATTTATGTATACATTTATCAGATAAATAAGAAATGTCTCTAAAAACTAACTCTCTCTCCCTCACTCACTCTCTCTCCCTTCCCCCCTCCATTCTTGCCACTCACCATGTGCACTGAGGTACCCATGCAGTCCAGAAAGGAGTGACCTTGTTTCCTTTGGAGTTAGAGTCACATGGATCTGTGAGTCACTGTGTGTGGGTGCTGAGATCTGAACTCCTGTATTCTGTTGGAGTAGACACTGGTAACATTGAGCCATCTCTGTACTTCTTATTCAAGAAAAATTAAAAGAAATATCACAATGGTTTTATTTTCTATGTGTGGTGGAATTTAGAATATTCGGTTAGGATGTCTTTAATAGGTTTTGTTTAATAATAAAAGGAAGACCAATACTATGCAAAAACTTCATGAAGCTCTTTATGTGCCAAGTTCTACTCACAGATAAGAGTTTTACCATTTCATCTATAGGTAAAATTTAGGCCTGAGTCACTCTCAAGTCAATTCCTTTCACAGAAATTTTTGTAGGAGCATTTTCCTAACCAAAATACAGTATACTTCTTTGAAGTGGAAGTTTTTGGTTTCTTTGGAAACTCAGTTGTGTCACGTGGTGATGTTCTGGAAGCTATCTTGTGAGAGGATGTTTGGCTGAAGGAGATACTTAAGAGGCTTCATTATGTTTAATACTAAGAGTATTAGTAGACCCTTTCCCCCAGAGACAATGCCAGCACTCTCTTGCATTGCTATACCTTGCAATGGTTTGCTGGTCTTCGCTGGTCATTATGTCACTTCTCATGGTACTCCAGCTGATCCTGTCCACTTCCATGGACTCATGCCAATTCAGTGGAACCTTGTAGTTTCTTCTGGATGAAGCTCTTGCTACAGTTTCATGTCTGTTGTTTGCTCTTGGACTGGACTGTTGGTATTCTGAAAATAAAGAGTGAAATATCCTCTAAAGAACTACTCCTAAACAGTTCCACAATCACCCTTTCCTATAAACCTTCTGTTTCTCCTACCTCTAGTCTATGGGCTAGAAAGGAGATTGAAGCATTCGACAATCCTAAATAAAATAGGTATAGAAAAACCTAAGCCTACATTTCGTCTTTGCAGGGACTGAGTAACACAATGTTCTTTGAATCATCAACAAATTGTTATATATTATACAAACCCAGACACCTCATAGAACATAGAGCAACACTTGTTGAAAAGCATGTCAAATAAGCACATGCTAAGATAAGAAGTTTCATTTTGGTATTGTTGTTGAAGATACTGAGGGATGATCTCTTCTTTCTGCAACATATCACTCACTGGCTGCGCACATGCTTCCAAGTCTCAGGTTCATGGCTGAAGGACAGACAGTATCTGCCATACCTTAATCTTGTTTCTCCTGTTGAGCTGTCTTTCCTCTATAGTATTTTCTGGGACCTTTCTCTGCTTATGTTGTTTGCCTTTCCAACCTGTAAAAGCACTAGTATATGAGGAACTGCAGCTCCCACTTCTCTCCCCTTATTTCGAATGCTGTGTTTTATTTGCAAGAGCCTCACCTACAAAGGTCTAGCATGCCCTGCTGGCTCATTTCCTGCATTGATTTCTGCCTAGGAGCGTTTATGGAATTGTAATTTTTAATTGGATTTAGAAAGACAAAGAATAATCAAGTTGAAGGAGATGCATTTGGTTGCTTCAAAATTCCCCTCTTGCATTAAGACTTGTCTTTGTTTGATGAGGCAAAATATGGACAATGAGTAGAGGAAGGAAGAGTGCAGAAAGAAAAGCATATTTCAAATCTGCTTTGAATACAGTACCTTCCTACTCTCCTGGCTATAAGCTATCACTTTGTGATTTTAACCATATGCCAAGGAGCTTGTTTGTCTCCAAAATTTTAGCAATATTTGTGTGATGACTGCATTTGTTTTGTGTTATGAAATTTAAAAGTCATGTCTTGTGTTTCCTGGTATTTAAAAAGGATGGCTATACATGCTTCCGCTTTTCCTTATGTTCCATCATGACATATAAAATTTAACCTCTTTGATATCCACTATATAAGCATATGAAATAACTCATGATCTGTCCAAAATTTGTTTTAATTTATAGAATGAAGACATTATGTGCACATGCACACACACACACACACACACACACACACACACACAGAAATACATACACCAGACCAGGTTTATTGTGACTATTAAATTACGTAAGATAAATTACATATTTCCCAAATTCTTTGCCAAACCATCAATCTACAATTATTCACAAGCAAGTTCATACACTTAAGAGAAATCATTAAACAACTATCCAGCAAACCCTGATGAATGTGAAGGCTGTTTAATGCATCCAGACTCCTTAGATTAGCTTTCACCCGACTGTGACAACCATCAATGATAGAGAACCATACTTTGAAAATATTCATTGAAAGATGTGATTATCCTTTAATGCCTACCTCAGAGGGTTTAATAGTGTTATGTACATTTAGGGATTAAGTAGCATGAGGCATATAAAACCTTGATATACAGAGAGTAGCCTTGTTAAAATTTTAGTGACTTTTCAGTTATTATGATATTATAGCTTAAATCTAATAGACAGTCAAATACAATTAAGGAAAAATGCCCACTGGCAATATTTAATTAGATTCTGAATATTTAGTTATACTGAATAAAAATCATCTATAATTTTCATGAAACTTATTATTACAGATTTCAGTAAATAACACTGGTGTTCACTCTCAAGACATTTTTCTTTTCAGAAAGTAAAGCTAAACCCTTTTCGTTTTGGTGTCCTATTGTTCTGACATTCCCATGTCCAAAACACCTACTGTGAGATGCCCTCTAGGACACAGTTAGCTTTGATATATTTTATGAAACACTAACTTATAAGCGTAATTGTTTAGCACATTGTGAATAGAGACAAGCCTTCATTCAGAGAATTAATATCTCATGTTATTTTTCAATAGTTACTAAAGTATATTGAGGAATATGTTCTGTCCACAAATAAACAAAATGTAGGAAGAACTGTTTCTATTGTTGTTATCTATTCACCGTGAATTTCCCACTTAAAATAACTGACTGGAGAAAGGTCAATTTTAATGTGACTACTTACAACATTCCCTTATAAGTGCTAAGGTGCAAACATGTATTATGACAATTTGCCAGAGCTTCTACTTATACACTATCAAATAAGGGTGCTAAAATAAGCTGTGGACACAGCTCTATTCCAGTAGATTCATTTGCATCCTGGGCATTCTCTAAGCCAACATCTGTGCATCAAGACCTGTGAAGTGGCTGGCATTTTACTCGACTGCAAAGCTAAGTTAGCCAGCATGGTCTTATAGACATGACTCTTTTTTTAGAGACAAAAGACACTACATTATTCATACCCAAAACAGCAACCAGCATTGACGTCAGCCACCCCAGTGCAATACCCACAGGATAGTAATGAAAAGGACCAGGAGACGCCTACACACCCAGCAGACTGCATTAGATAAGAGGAACACTGAGTATATGGAATCCATATCTTTTATTGTGGCTAAATCTGTGCTTTGGTCTGCTGGTAAATTAATGTCTTTGAGAAGACTGGGTCACTGTTTTGCAAGATTGCAGAACTGTGAACCAGAAAGGATCTGCTTTCATGATACCACTGCCAGATCTATACATAAATCTTCTGAAGATATCTTAGCCACTGCTTAGGCTCATGGGTCCAGCTTGGTATCCAGGAGAAAGTCAGCCCTATATTAACGCTTTGGTAGCAGCCATGGCTGGGAAAGAGCAGATGTATGACTGATACATTTTTCTGACTAGACAACTACCTAGGTCCTTTACTTTGTGTCTTCCAAATATTGTTTAGTTCTTTCCATTTCATAAGAAGTATTCACTCTTGATGTTTCTATTTCCTCTGGTGGCTTTCACTGCTTTATTAAAAATAAATAATCTGTGCGTGAGATCAGCCATGGGAACTCTAAAGCCTTCTCATGAAAAATTAAAAATTTCCCAGTCTTGGTCTAGCACAGAGTGTACCTACAGCGATGCTAGTAATCTCTTAGACTTGATTAGTCACCAAGCTTAGCTCTTATTTAGATTTTTTGCAGAACTATTCAACAACTGCCTGTCAGCCCTTCCATCAAACATACAGAAATTGGAACAATGGAAAGCAATATGCTTCCTCATTTTGAGCATGGCAAAAACAATGGAAATTTATGACCCACTTGTGCAGAACGCAAACACTAACAAAACCACAATAGCTTGTGGTTCATGAGGCTACAGACATGTGATCTTTGATATGAGGTAAATGACATGTTTATTCCTAGGTAATGTCTAGCAACCAACCTCCAATCTCCCTAGGCTAGACCACAACGCTGCTATCATGCTTGGGAACAGGAGTAAATCATTTTGCCTTTTTGTGTCATGTGGAGGAGTTGTTCCAGTGAAGCACAGCACTTCTGAAGCCTGTTGAAAGTCACAACACAAACCTGTAAGTTTTGAGCTTCTAGTTTCTGTCAAAATCCTGATGAGAGTTTTATACTATATAACATACTTATGTACATACATTCTATATATACATATATTATATACATATATATATACATTATATACATACACACACACACACATATACACAGCTGTGTCAGTTTTCCTCCCCCCAGCCCTCACACATGAGAAGAATATACTTTACTAACAGGCTACATATCCAGTTCAACACAATCCACTTACTTCAGATATTCTCTCATAATCTTGTCTTTCTTGCCTTATTTCTAACCATTAAATATGTATAGGACCCATGCAAACAAATGGGTTTTCTTATTTCCACAGCTCTGTGACCTAAAAAAGCTTTCTCTCTCTCTCTCTCTCTCTCTCTCTCTCTCTCTCTCTCTCTCTCTCTCTCTCTCTCTTTCTGTATGTGTGTTGCTCTGTGTGTCTCTCTCTTTCTCTGTTTTTCCACCTCTTCCTTCTCTTTCCTCCTCTATACCTCTCCCTCTCTCACTTCCTCTGTCCATGTCCCTGACCATCCATTCCTCTTCCCTCCTTCTGTCTCTTGGATCTTCTTTTCCTACAACTGATCTCCAGCTTATCATTTACTAGATCTATGAACTTGGACAGTTTACTTAAGTTTCTGAACTTTCATATCTGTTTGGTGAGTATGACAATAGTCCCTATAGACTGTTAAAAAGACTTAATTCACTATTATTTTTCAACAGCTTAGAAAAATTTGAGAGATGAAATTTTAAGAAACTTTTTTAACAAACATCAAATTAGAAAGGTTAGTGTTTGTCTCAGTAAAACCAACTTCCTTCATCTGAACAGGCTGGCTCTGTCTCCACACTGTATCACATATAAGCATATAGTCACCTGTCTTTATTTGCTGATATTTTGGTATCCTCATTATAATTTTTCTTTTCTTTTCAACTCTGAAATCATTCTTTACTAGAACATGAGCAATTCATCATGCTGGATTCTTGGTTCCTCTCAACTATAATACTCTTCCCACACCACCTCTGTTAGGCATATTAAAAAATGACCATCACATAAGGCATATTTTGAACTCTGCAGAAACACCAAATAAGGGTAAGGCCTGAGGTAAACTTGCCAATGGCTGGGTTAATATAGAAACCTCTTCTTTCTGCAGTGTTCTACCCATGTCACAACACCTTCCCATCACCTGACCATGTCCCATCACCTTCCCACCACCTGACCATGCCCTATCACCTTCCCATCACTTGACCATGTCCCATCAACTGATCATGTCCCATCTACCTTCCCATGTCCCATCTATCTTCATGTCCCATCACCCTCCCATGTCCCATCTACCTTCCCATGTCCCATCACCTGATCATGTCCCATCACCTTCCCATCACCTGACCATGTCCCATCTACCCTCCCATCCCTTGACCATGTCTCATCTGCCTTCCCATCACCTGACCATGTCCCATCTACCTTCCCATCACCTGACCATGTCCCATCTTCCTTCTCATCACCTGACCATGTCCCATCTATCTTCCCATCATCTGATCATGTCCCATCACCTTCCCATCACCTGAATTTCCAAGTCATTTGAGATTCCTAGCTTCCTAGCCATGAAATCCATTATCATAACGCAAGACAACCAAACTTGCATATTTCCGTCCATTAAATCTATACTGCCTATCACATGAAATCAGGGAGCATGCCAACTTTATCAAAACTTTCCACACACCACTTGTCTTTGAGTATTGAGTCCATTAATTGGTGCCAAAGCTGATATGCCCTAAAGCTTTGGGTTATGTTAACACTTGCAATATCTGCTATGATGAGTATAATTCAAATTCATTCACTTATTTTATCCATGTCTGTTTCTAAACAGATAACACGAGACTAAAGTGTAGGCAATAGGAAACATTGCAATCACATGAAAGCCACAGTCACTCATCAGAAGAATTACAATTGATTATTTCTTAGTAATCAACAAAATACAACAAATTGGTCTTCAGATCCATCCCCAGTAAGTACCACAACAATTTTCTCCATTATACTCAAACTGAAAGTCTCAGCTGTATCTCTGTGTCCAATTTCAGGGAGAAAGGAAAGCAGAGAGAACTTTCTTTTTCATAGAAGGATCTATTAGAAAATTCTCAGATGTCAGCTTCTTTCTCTGTTCTTCGGATACAATAGAGAGACACATTTCTTTCTAGTTGAAACCCATAATCCCCTCTCTTATTGTGGCCTATTCAGTACCATCTTGCCTTTTGAACACAGAAAATTCAACTATCGATTACCCTTATGCAACTCTGTTTTCCTTGGTCTTGATCTCTCTCCCCCCTAAAAAGTTTTTCATTAGAACATCCCTTATCAAACTCATCATGTATGCCACTCTTCATTCCAGCCACCTGCCTTGCACAGATAACCCCTCCCGGTTTTTATCTCCTATTAAATACTCACAAATAGCCATTACATATTGGCTGTTGTTATTGCACTAAAATAGCACAGAAATGGCCTCAGAGTAGAAAAGAAATTGCCTTCTGCTATTAGTTTTCAGTTCTCATGTAGGCTTGATCTTTCTGTGACCTCTGATATCTTCTCAGCAGTCTACTTACTTGCTTTTCACACTGTTTGATGGCCTTTTCTTTTTCAGATTTTTTTCTTCTTTTCCTATAAAGACTATTAAACATTGAAGATTTTAGAACTCAACTTAATTACACATTTTCTCTATCTAGGATGATGACCAATGCCTGCTTTGTTAGGCATTAGTATCCATGAATACTAATATTTTGTACATTTTAAATAATCAAGACCTTCCAATATCTCACTAGCATATATCCTCTATCATCATCTCCATTCTCAAATTGAGATCACGGAAGCAAAGAATGGGCCAAAAATTCAGAACAATGTAGCTGATGAGTGGCAAGATTTGAGTGCAGTCTGCCTCATGCCAAGATTCGCATCCTAAGTAACTGATTATAATGCTGATGTTTAGGCTTAGCACCCATCCAGTCCTGGTTTCTAGTTAAATTTTAATGGTTCTTGTGTTTCAATCTTCAAAACAGGCATTACCATTAAGCACTTGGGAATATCATGTGACCACCTCAATGACATATATTCAGGCTTAGTTCATTGTCTTCATCCACAGCTGCTTGACATTTATTTTTTTGTCTCTGCTGCTTCAAATGAGTCAACAACATGACATTTTCTTCTACCTAGAAGTTAAAGTTAAAATACTTGAAGAGTTGTTTTTGACTTTTTCCGTTACTTTTAGTGTCTCACAAATCATCATGTACTTTCAATTTTAAGTATTGATCAAGTATGTCCTCCCATTCTTGATACCACATACTCAATCCAGGCAGTTTCATGTCTCAGGTGTAATTATAATTTAATTTTAAAAAAATAAATACTAAAGAAGACTCTCAAGATCTAATAGTTTTTAATTTTCATTTCTTAAGAGGATTTATTTTCAAGGAAGCTAGAATGATATTTTAAAGATTCAAATACAGTCATAATATTGCTTGTTGAAAGTTTTTTAATAAATCTTGTGTTTACACCGAATATCGTGGCTTGCACACTTAATCCTAGCACTCAGGAGGTAGAGGCAGGTAGATGTTTGTGAGTATGAAGCAAACCAGATCACTTTAATGAGTTCTAGATTAGGCAGGGCTACATAATGAGACCTGTGTTTAAAAAAAAAATCAGAGTACAGCCAGAGTTTTTATCATTTATTTATTCATTTATGTATTTATATATTTATGTATTTATTTATGTATATATATATATTTATTTATTTATTTATTTTAAACTCCAAATTTCATTCCTTTCCTAGTCCACCCTCCAACTGTTCCACATCCCATACCTCCTCCCCAACTCCTGTCTCCAGGAGGATGCCTCCACCCCCCAGCCTTCACTCCACCAACCCTCTAACCGCCTGGGTCCTTCAGTTTCTTGAGGGTTAGGTGAATCTTCTCTGACTAAACCCAGACCCAGCAGTCCTCTGCTGTATATGTATTAGGGTCCTCATATCAGCTGTTGTATGCTGCCTGGTTGGTGGTCCAGTGTTTGACAGATCTCGGGGGTCCAAGTTAATTGAGACTGCTGGTCCTCCTACAGGGTGGCCCTCCTCCTTTTTCTAGCTTTTCCCTAATTTAACCACAGGGGTCAGCAGCTTCTGTCCATTGGTCGAGTGCAAATATGTGCATCTGACTCTTTCAGCTGCTTGTTGGGTCTTTAGGGGGACAGTCCTGCTAGGTCCCATTTTGTGAGCGCTCCATAGCCTCAGTAATAGTGTCAGGCCTTGGGGCCTCCCTTGAGCTGGATCCCACTTTGGGCCTGTTGCTGGACCTTCTTTTCCTCAGGCTTCCCTCTATTTCTATCCCTGCAGTTCTTTCAGACAGGAACAATTATGGGTCAGACTGTGGGATGGCAACCCATCCCTCACTTGATGCCCTGACTTTCTGCTGGAAAGTAGACTCTTCAAGTTTCCTCTCCCCACTGTAGGGCATCTCATCTAAGGTCCCTCTTTTTGATTCCTGAGAGTCTCTCACCTCCCAGATCTCTGGTAAATTCTGGAGAGCCCCTTCCAACCTTCTACCTCTCGAAGTTTCCTGTTTCCATTCTTTCTGCTGACCCTCCAGACTTAAGTCCTCACCCCCACCCCCCAATACCACATCATGTTCCCCACCCCCCACCCAGTCCACTTTTCCTCACTTGTCCCTCCCTTCTTCCCCTCTTGTGACTGCTTTCTTCTCCCTCCCAAGTGGGACTGAGGCATTGGCACTTGGGCCTCCAACTTGTTGACCTTTCTGAATTCTGTGGACTGTATGTTTGGTATGCTGTAGGTATTTATTTATTTATTTATTTATTTATTTATTTATTTATTTATTATTTATTTATGGCTAATATAGACTTATTAGTGAGTCCATGCCATGCATGTCCTTTTGGGTCTGAGTTACCTCATTCAGGATAATATTTTCTGGTTAAGGGTTTATTTCTTTAATGTATATGGGTGCTTTGATGGCATGTCCATCTGCATGCATCCCAGGAAAGAACATTGGATCCTGTTATATTGTGAGCTGTCATGTAGGTTGTGGAGGCTGAACTTAGAACCCCTCTTTAACCACTCTCCAGCCCTTGTGGAAGCTTGTTGAATCTGCAGGAGGCAGGCCTAGCTGGAGGAAATAGGTTACTAGGAGGTTATACCTGGTCACTTCCTCCCTCTCTGCTTCCCACATCGCCACTGGCATGATCATCTACTTTACCATAGTCCCAAATCAAAACAACTCAGAGTAAATCTGTCTTTCCTCAAGCTGTTCACATCAGGTAATTTGTCCCAGCAATAGGAGAGAAACTGAGACACTGGCTAAGTACAAAGCTTTTATAACCTCCTCAGCTGGAAATAAAATATGTTTTCTTGTGTAATCTTATTGTCCCTTTTCAGGGCATTTTTTTCCTTATTTCCTAGACCTCATGTTGGGCCCTACTCAGTGTATTAATATGTCATATTTCCTAGTGGTTAACCCAGTTACTTGTCTATTCAAAAGCACAATCAGAACTTATGATAACCGAACCCATTTGTTTTTAATTAGTTACCTTTAGTTTTAGTAGCAGGACTGAAGACAAGCACAGACGTTCCCCATACAGCTCCTGCACTTGGCCTTTCATAACTGCTCATTTGCAGTACCACCATCTTTCACCACAGTCGTAATTGCTGTAACTGCTGACTACACTAACACACAATTATCATCCAGACTTCACTCTTGATTTTAGCACTGTATTGTTGTAGACAGATGTGTAATGGCATGCGATACCATTTCACTTCCTGAAACCCCTGTGGTCCTCCTACTCTTTCCCAGGCTGATTTCTAGTTTGATGTATTTTGTTTGTTAATGACTATGTCTTTTGTGCTTGGCAAAGTCTGTGACCTGAACTAATCATTATCTAGCTGAGTGATCACTGACTTCTTCCTCAGGTAACTGTGTAAGTGATTAATAAAGAGGCTGCATAAAATGCCTTAGGAATTGGGATTTAAAGACTGACAAATGTATACAGCATAACACTTTTGTATCCTCATCAAATGTGAAACATCTTTAAACATACAATACTAGAGAGATGAGGGGAAGGTGTGGTACTTTGCATACATATACAGACACATACATATTCCATATCATCTTGAAAATACACTGTATACAAACCCAGGGAGACATGTATTATGAAACTACACTCTTCATTTTATCCCTTATCCTGTAAAGATGGTGTAGCACATCAGAATGTATGAATGTGCTCTTTCCAATGTCATTTTTCACTTTTCAAACTGATTTTTGGTCAATTCTATTCTTTCTCATTTTCTTCCAGACAAAAAACCATACCTGGGCTTTATTATAGAGCTTGGCTTAATCCATTTCTCAGTACATAAAATCTTTTAAAAAGTATGTAAGTAGACAAGAAAAAATTGCTAACTTTTATCTCAGTCAGAAGTATCAATTAATTATACGTAACTCAAACAAATATCATCTTATACAATCTAAAAGAGTTATGTCAGTATGCATTTATTTAAAGTGTTAATAATTTTTTAATCAATGTATTATTCAGCACAGTGAAAACATTGAGTGAAAATTTCTGAAGTTTTTGACAAATGACCAGTTTTACCATTAAGATATAATCGAATAAATTGCTGTAGTAGAGTAAGAAGAAAAGACAATTTAATGTACATGCTCAACTTCCAATACTAACATAAACTTAGAAAGTATGGCTGTTTTATATTCATGGGTTTTAACTCATGATGACACTCAGACCTATACAATAACTGGAATAATTGCAGCAGAGTTACCATGTTGTATGAGAAAGCCTGGACATTATAGGCCTGAGACGGCTATCCTCAATAAGACTTTGTTTTTAAGATTGTCTCCTCTACTGTGACCAGTAATTTGGGTTTATGGATGTCCTCATGATTCTCAGTTCTCCTGAGGGTGGCTAACAGTGTTTCCTACTCTGTGACAGTGGTATGCATTGTGTCAAACATTTACTTTCCTTAATAATCTAGCTTCTAGTAGAAACCCTGGGAGCCAAGTCTCTAATAAACTCCCCTGGTGGACACCAGCCATCACTGTCACTGCTGGCTGCTGGAGGACTTAAGTGGACCCTCTGTGATTCCTCTGGCAAAGTCCTCTTGGAAGTTGCTGCCTCACCTTTCCTGCACACCAAGTGAGCTATTTCAGCTTCTAATTTTGCTTCTGACCCATTTACTGTAATGTCATATTGAATCATGAGTTGAGAGTCTTCTTAATAAATCATCAAAATGGAGCAGTTTTGAGCTCTCTGGGGTATGTAGTTAACAATAAAGCTTTTATTAACTGTGAAATCACTGAAGTAGCCCTTATCCCTCAAGAATGCATGCACACACACACACACACATACACATACACACACATTTGAAGACAAAATTAACAGCATATATGGAGAACTGTTCTCCATAACAGATCTTAAATCTCTTGTGTGTTATGATATTGTCACATGGTAGGTAAAGCTGGGATTTAAGCTTAGACTTATGAAGACATAAAATAGAACAAATTATATTCTGTCTTAACAGGATTCTTACCTTGATGGAGAATGAGTGGACCCAAGGTTACTGGATAAGAAAATGTGGACAGACTTTAGACTGAGAAACTTGGATGTCTGAATTATCATTAATTGCTCATGTTACAGTTGGCTGGCTTTCCTCATCCCTGAGAATCTCTATTGCACCTCTGCATGAAACCTCTCCTGGGTCAGTTGATCGCTTTCTAATCTGATGTCAGTTCTCATGGAACTGCCCTTCATTTCATCTCTATAGGATTTCACTCGAATTTGATCCTACTTTGATTTACTGCAATTGAAAAGTTTCAAACGGGCTCAAAATGAGAAAAGCTGCATGTACTCTAAGTCAATGCAGGTGTCAGTTTCCTCTCCCCTTTATCTGAAATATTTGCATGTGTGACTGAAGGATGCATGTGTATTTGACAAAAAGAGGAGTAATCAAAGTTTCAAATAACTCAACTTGTGGACAATGTTCAATCCAATCAAGATTTGGCATACAGTGTATTCTCTTGGGCACCTAAGAATGATAAAAATACATCAAATAAGAGTTTGGTCAACAACAGCCTATGCTAATGAAATCAATATGCTAGCTATGATGGAGTATGGTAGAGGAGAAAGCCTAACAATTCAGGAAACTAGAAATATGGGAATACAGTTAGACTATAGAATACCATATTATTCCCACAGTCCTGGAAGATACAGTTGAAATGTATATAGTCAGAATTTGAAAACTAATTTTATGAATAATTAAAGACCAGTATAGCATAGATTATAGCCAATTTATAGCTTCCAGATATTCACCTCCATCACTAATGTACCAAAAAATGTCTCATAGCAGTATATTTTTAAAATAGTCATTGACAATTAGAACACTGTTAAAAACTAAAGATTTAAACATGGTGTTCAATCACCAATATTTCTGTTCATCAAACAAAAATATGGATGCATAATAGGCATTTAGTATATTTATCATGAGCCAAAACAACAGTATGGCTATCCACATTCCCTTTTGAGATAGGTGTGTCATTTTTACTGGTAAAGTTCAATATGACCCCCACTTCTTGATGCTTAGCATTGGTTTGTCACATGTGCTCCACCTTATCTCAGTCAGTGATCACAGTCAGATATTTTCTGTCCATACACAACGTTAATAATACTGTATATTCTTTATCTAGCTGTGGAGCTGTTATTCTACTGTGTTCTCTCTGTGTGCGTCTCTCTGTGTGTGTCCCTTTCTTTCTGCTTGTCTCTCTGTCTTTCTCTCTTTCTCCCTGTCTCTCTCTCTTCTCTCTCTGTCCCATTCTTCTGTGTATGTGTGTGTACAGAGACAGACAGAGAGACACAGATAAAGAGAGACAGAAGGGAACGGAGAAAGATGAAACAAGAAGTCCTTGAATAATCTGTCCATCAGTACAATATGATCAGTATACTATCACAATGGTCCACAACATTTGTTGGCTTTACATTAATAGGTGTTATTAATCAGGGAGTAGCTAATCCTCTTTACATTGTAGTGAGATCTGTACTATAGGGTTGAAAATATAACTTGAAAATAATAATCTTAATTGGCCTGTGAAGTTTGGGGAGATCAGTGATATGGTATATGTTGACTGATCTCCATGTGAAAGCAAAATGAAGTTTCTGATGAGAACAAGGTAGAACCTGCCTAAGCAGTTTTACACTAGGGGATTCCCTCCCCCAAAGAGCAGTTTTTTCTTGGCTGAAATCAGAAACTGTGCTTGGTTCTTCTGGCAGTTCTATTCCTGGCACAGGCTAGAGAATGAAAATGTTTAAACCAATATGATGTTGGTTCTGTCCAGAAAGAGTAGAAGTGCCAAAGGAGAAGTCTGAATTCTCTTGATGCCTCTTCCACCAAATGTACGCCCCTGCCTCAAATCTATGTCAGGGCATGATAGAAGCAGAGAGATGTTTGCATACCTCATGACTAGGCTAACTCAATGACCAGTGTATTACTCTTCCTGCCTCCATTCAGTAAAGTGTCCAATAGGAGGACCCTCTGTGGGATCACATTGCTTGGGCCTATCTGTTACTTTACAGTATCCACATTTTTCTTCCTTTCAAGCTCCTAACTCTGAATGTATAATGAAACCCCTTTCTAAACTCAGCCACCCATTGTCTGTTGAAGTGGAGATTTCTGGTTTCTTTGGAGACTCAGTTGTGTGATGTGGTGTTTTTCTGGAAGCTGTCTTATGTTGTACTGAAGCAGATATGTGAGAGGCAGACATCTGAAAGGACGTGTGATATTTGGAAAGCATATAAGTATACCCCAACAGACAGCACTAGCATTGCTGGTCTTTGATGATCTTTGTTTGTTATGAATTCGTAGGAAGAAAAGAGTCAAAGACCTTCTCATGGTATTCCAGCTGCTTCTTGTTGCTTCTGAGGACTTGTGCCAGTTCAGCAAACTATTGTAGTTTCTTCTGGACCAAGCCACTGATGCTGATTACTATTTGGGGTTTGCTGATTGGACTGAATTGCCATTACTGATTCATAGTTGAAATTGCACCAAAGAACTACTTCTAAACAGGTCCACATCCTCCTTGTCCTATTAACCATCTTTCTCCCTTACCTTTGGTTGGGCTAGAAGAGAACTTGAAGCATTTAGGAACCTTAACTAAAATAGGTTCTGAAAAATATAAGCCTTCAGTGTGTGGTCACTGAATTGGTGGGATTTTTATATAACTGTGAATATCAGTAAGTACCCTAACTCTTGAGTTAAAGCCCACCTGAGGCTCAAAAGGCTCAGCCGTTGTTTAGGACTCCCTTTCTCTATAATTTCTAGTTTGTGGATTCCAACATGACAGGAAGTGGCAAACTATCCTATAGTTTCTTAAGTAATATGCCATTTGACATATTTTTTTTCAGTCCTTTTATTGGGTGACCTCTAAGTGTCCAATTATACATGGATCTTCAGGCAAGAAAGGACCCTGTAACAGGTTCAAGCTGTAATACAAGCCTACTGCTCTTTAGGACTTATGACCCAGGAGGACAAGAGATGAGAATGGATACCAGGTACGGAGACAGGGGACAGTACTTGATGCTTACACTGAGCATCCAGTCTCCACTCTTCTCTAGCTTCTCTGTCCTACAGAAGCTCATACTGATTACAACCATGAGCACCTCTTCAGTCTCATTTCCCTTTGGGAAGAAATAGTGAGGAACACCAGCAAGACTAGGAAGAAAAGGTATGGAAGAAAATTAAATGTGCATTACTCAGATCCCTTCCCTTTGGTTTTACCTTGGCCTAGTGGTACCGCTCAATGGAAGGTCTCTGTTCTCTGTGGTTCTAGCTGCCTCTCTACCTCTCCTCTGACTTAGTGTTTAGCAGTGATGATAGGTCTCCCACAGTCAGCCTCCGTTTACTTCTTAGTTATGTGCTTCCTTGTCCTTGCTTATTTTATGGTGAGTCTTTGTAAATATACACACAGTTCAAATCATTTTGTTGTCAGTGTGCCATCTGTTCCCTGTTATGACAGACTGAAAGGGAATGAAACAAAGTAGGTAGTTCCCACTCCCCAGAAAGCAAGGAGGATGGGTATGACAGGATATCTACTGAGGGATAGAAGCAAAAGGCACAAGACACAGACTTGTGAATAGTAAACAACGACAAAAATGGCTTCCCTATGTTGATGTGAAAGAATGTAAAGCACCATAGAGATTGAGCAGGCTTTGACCTTAGTAAAGGTGCAGAGAACCATCTATCAAAGTAACAAAGGGTGTGTGATGGATCAGGCTAAGGAATATATGATACTTCTAATACCATCATCATCATCATTATCATCATCACCATACGTCACCATCATCATAACCATCACTATTGTATTAGAATTTATATCATTATGATAAAATTCTGTGACCAAAAGCAACTTGGAGAGAACTGGGTTTGTTTGGCTTATATTTCCAGATCACAGGCCATCATCTCAGGAAGTCAGGGTAAGAACTCAAGGAAGGAACCTAGAAGCAGAAACTGAAACAGAAACCATAGAGTAACTTTGAGTGACTCATGACTTGTTCACACTATTTTTTTATACAACCTAAGACCACTTGCTCAGGGTTAGTACCACTCCAAGTAGACTAGGCCCTCCCACATTCATCATCAAGAAAATGTGTCGCAACCTTCTGTATAGACTGATCTTATGAAGACATTTTTCTCAGTTGAGGTTCCTTCCACTCAGATGAGTCTAGCTATATCAATTTGACCAAAAAATCCTAAACAATACAATAACCATTAATCCTCAGTATTATCAAATTCTAGCACCACCAGTCACCACCATCATCTTCATCACCATCATCAGTTCTCATCATCATAATCACTAGCAGTAGCAGCAAGTACCTTCAGTAACATAGAAATAACAATAATAGTACTATTATTAAAAATGCGGTAAGAGGCAGGAGTGTTTGTATGCTATACTTGCAGAAAGGAACCTAACATAATCATCATCAGAGAGGCCTCACCCAGCAACTGATGGAAACAGATGCAGGAACTCCCAGCCAGAAGGAGAAGCTTGAGGAATCCTGTGGAAGAAGGGGAGGAAAGGTAGAGGACCCACAGAGGTCAATGACACCACAGGAAAACCTACAGAATCAACTAAGCTGGGCTCACAGGGGCTCAGACAGACTGAATTGCCAACCAGGGAGCACACAGGGAACCGATATAGGCCCTTTGCACATACATAAACAGTTTTACAGCTGTGTCTTCATATGGAACTCCTAAAAGTAGTAGCAGGAGCTTTCTCTGACTTGGTTGCCTACATTTGGGACCTCTCCCACCTACTAGGCTTCTTTGTCTAGCCTCAATAGGAGAAGATGTGGCTAGTCTTACTGCAATTTGATATTCTGAGACTGTTTGATACCCATGAGAGTCCTCCCCTCTCCTGAGAACAAAGGGAGGAAGAGTGAATGAGGAGGGGTGGGACAGAAAGACTGGGAGGAGAGGGAGGAGGGGAAACTATGGTTGGGAAGTAAGGTAAATTAGCTAGTTAATTAACTAATTAAAAAAGAAAGTAATCCTCCATTTTGGACAAAGCCAAAATTGCAAGATTAGTTTAGGAAAATGGATGTTTGACGATATAGAAAAACAATAAAGTGAACGTGACAGAAAATGGATATAATATAATATAGAATCCTCAGATGACAGCAAAGGTTTTGAGAACTAGAAAAGCATGTCTCCACTCAACCATAAATGTTTATTTACTTTCTTTTGTATGTCAGGCACTCAGATAAATACAGAGGCTGTGCCAGTGAGCAAAACAAACAAAGTCTCATTTTTAAACTACCTTTATTCATGGCTGTGTGAACAACTTGTGAATAGGATTACTGTTCTTATAATTTTATCTCTTCTTGGCTGTTCAGCAAATTCAACTAAACCTTACTTTAAAATATCAGTATTCCCAGCTACATTATCCCACTTTCCAATCTGCGTTCAATCACCAAGGAAGTATGTGCTTTAATACGAGCAGATAAACCAAAAAACCAGGACCAAAAGAAAGGAAAACTATTGCTCCTTATCAAGGGGACAGATGATATTGAGACTGAAATGATTAAAACTGACAGCAATAAGATATTAGACTTTTAGTTCACCAAAGCTCATATTTCTCCACAGGTCTGATCTTACTGGGCAAGTAGAAATCAATATTATAATGGTCTAAATTAAAGGGCACTCTCCTTTGTAAGTGATCAGCCCAGTGTGATTTCTTACTCCTCCAAAACTCCAGTCCCTTGTTCCCTTAAATGTTATTCCTGTTTATATATGAATCTCAGGTAGAACAATAATAAAAATTATTTTTATTTGCATTTCTAATGTTTTTAACTTGGGAACAAAGACAGGGGTCCTTTACTAATTATTATAAGTTGCTCTAAGTTACTATACTAACTATATACCCTACACTACTCTATTACTATACTGAGTATAGTATACTAAGTTACTATACTAACTATATACCCTACACTACTCTATTATTATACTGTGTATAGTATACTAAGTTACTCCAAGTAACTGTACTAGGTAATTATGGTATATTAAGGTATCTTAGCTTTATTTTTGACTTTTATATTCAATTCTTGAAAAACACATTTATAACAATAAGAAGAGTTAAACAGGACCTGATGGAGTATCCATTTATGTTCATTTACTAACTAACCAGAAGAATGAAATAATAAGCCAATCAAAATATTGTGTACTAAAAATATAAGGGGTAGACACCTTGATGGGATGTCAGATGCTAGGCAACCTAGATGGAGTGCATTCCCTATGGACTTGTAGATATGGGTTAAGTCCTGAATATTAGCAGGACTTACTTAGCAGAGACAGATTATGATGTGCTGAGTCAGTCCTACTTCTCTGTTGTAACCTTTGCCTCTCCCAGAGAGGTGAGTCAATTTGTGTTTTTCCATCACCCTTAGAGATTGTGGGTATTTAATTTGAGTATAATTTTTCTTTCATTTTGCTTTACTTTAACAAACTGGAAGGCAAATCTTTTCAAAATGTTAGGGTTTATTTAAATGCATGAAATTTTACATCCATATTTATGGAAATTATAAAATCTATGTCCCCACAGAAGATAGAAATGTAAGCTGACTTAAATTATGTTTTCATTTTAATGGTTGTTTGGGGTCAAGACTGTAGGTATACATTTTGATATGCTGATTTAAAATTTACTCTAGCATGTACTAAAAATTCTGGATAATAAATCCCTTTAGTCTTGGACTTTTTCCCCCAGCCAAAAGCATACGAAAATTAGCCCTGCTTTTATAACTAGCATAAAAAAGTAAATCTTTTTTACCCATTCTCTTAGCTTCTGCCCAGAGTTCTCTGAGGCCGTCCAAAGGGTTAGACTAGCCTGTGGTCCTGACTGTAGGGAATTACATTAGTTGTTGGTTGAAATTGGAGGGTGTGGCCCATTGTGGGTGGTGGCATTGGTTCTAGGTTGTATGAGAAGGCAAGCTGAGCACGGACCAGAGAAAGCAAGCCAGTGAGCAGCTTTCCTCTATGGCTTTTGTTTCTGGTCTTGCTTGATTTCCAGCCCTGACTTCTGTCAAGACAGACTATGACTTAGAAGTGTAAATCAAATGAACATAAAAACAGAGAGCAAACTGGATGCCCTTCCATTGTTTGAGTTAAAATAAAGTTGATGAAAATGACATAGAATTAATTACTTTGTACACAAAACCTTATTGGTGGCTTTTCTCCACAAGCATTAAATAAATGTTAGCATGGCTCTTTCTCATGGTGAGAATCCTACTCTAATAAAACTCCTGAACAGGCTGTTCTTACCCTAATGTATAAGTGTGCAAGCTTCTTTTGAAATATAAATGCCTAATTATCTGTAAGGATCACTTAATGCAGAGTTCTAAATGATTATAGGCTTTTAAATACATATCTAAGTGATATTAAAATATTATACATTACTTGTAAAATCATTAGAATTAATATAGATTGCCTAGCATACTTTCAATGTGAGCTTTGTTGGCTTATTGATTAATTTTGAAGACAAATATAGATTTTTTAAAACATTTATAATATTAATTTTATATAATATTTATAATTTATATTTATTAAGAAAATACTTATTTTATTGTCTAATTTTATGAAAGCATCACTTGTAAGAATAGCCCATGCTAATTTACATGTATTTTATTGTGCTTATAATCACTGATAATTATTTTTTGTATTAATCTGTCTTTCCTTGAAACTTCAGAGGTTCCATTGTTCTTTTCTGAAGGCTGATATTTCCTATTCCTCCTCATCCTCTTCTTCTCCTCTGTCACTACTTTCCCTCCTCCAGCCACCTTTCTTATCCCCCTTCCCTTTTTCTTCCTCCAGCTGTTGCTCTGCTGTGCTGGGGACCAATCCTGAAGCTTGCATATGCTAAACAAGTGCTTTCTCTCTCTCCTAGCTATATCCTCAACTCTCACTGCCAGTATCCTAAAGAGCTCCCAAAAGATACTGTGCTTACAACAGAAAAAGAAATACATGCAATTCTAAGATAGCACTACTAGCTTTCAATGATACATGCATATGCATAGTACATGTGTATATGACCTAACAACTGTAAAAATATGTTGTTATCCAATGTATTGACTTATTAATGACTTAAAAAAATCAGACCCTTAGATATTCTGATGAAATTTGCTGGAAACATTTGAGAATTTAAAGCAGCACAGCCAGATTCAGCTCCAGCTCTTTCTGCAACCATGACAGACATGCTGGATGACCATTCTGCATGGGAAAGTCTGTAAGCAGAGGATTACTGTGTTACAGATTTAGATGAACGGGGAGCTAAAGTAAACTCACTTAGACAGCAAAGCTGCGCTTCATGGAGAGATAAAAGCTAAATCATATCACCTCATTTCTAGGAAGGATTTGGTTAAATGTTGGCCAAAGAGGCATTAAACAATGGAACATAAAATCGGAACACAAAGGTCAGCACGTACCTCAGGATAAAGCGACATGGACGCGTAGGGATGACATAGCTGCCATTATTAGGACCAACTGATAGGAGGCATGCTAAACTAAGTGCATACCTAATACATTTAGATTTGCTTTTAACATTGTATCCAATTTCAGGCTATTTGCACCATTTCATTACCAGTAGACCCCATCCACAACATCAGGCTCACTGTTTTCCGGCTATGAAGTCTCGGAAAACAATTATGATTGTATTTGAGACATGATGAATTTTGAGAATTTCCACCAGAGATAATAGAAAGCAATGGAAAGCCAGTTACAGACACCAGTTTTCCCAGGAAGAATTGACCTTTGCTGAGGGAAAGGAGCCGTTGTAGCAGGAATCATCACAAGTGCTACATGGAGAAAGCAACAGCAGAAAGACACTCTGCACAAAACTCTGTTTGTGAACAAGCAGTCAGGAAGCAGTCTTTCGAGCTTTCAGAGTGGATAATTAAGCCAGAAATCATAGCAAGCGTACACTTAGATGCACAACTGCATACCACCTATACATACATGTTTGTGAATGTATACACAAGTGGAGAGATGCTATATAGGAGAGAGCAAGGAAGCATGCATCTATATTAAAAGAATGAACTTTATTTTTTTCTCCTAATTTCAACTTTGGAAATTGCATCCTAAAAAAAAAAAATTGTACTTTGTAAAATGGAGTTAACTCACTTCCTGCAACTTTCTATTCCATAAATAATGTCAGTAGTTGAAGCATTTAGCTAGCAAAAAAATGAGATGAAAGATTTTGACAGGAAATATTATATGACTCATTGGACAGTCAGAGAAAATTAGTAAGACACTAGTTCATCATGGTGCCATTTCAGATAATGCAGAAAACAGTACATTTTGAACCAGTGATGACAATGCTGGCAGAGCCTAAATTAAAAGTCTAAATACATAATAAATATGACATACGATAGTTATAGAATATATGTACATATATACATATATAAGTAACTTTAGAGTTTTAGAGAATGGCTACCTAGCTACAGTACAAATACATAAAAAGGTTTTAATATCATAATTTGCTTATTAATGACTACAAGGGCATCCAAGTAATTGATAGCCACTGTGTCAAAGTGTATTAGCTAATTTGTTGTATAAATGAATATTTATTACCTAGGGGATCTCTGGCTTATACTACACACCAGAGTTAAAACAAGGAACAAGAAAGAGACACTGTACCTGTCCTCGAGTGATTTATGTTAGAGTTGATACTAAATAGGCAACCCTAAAGAAGTATACTGGGCACAGCTGTCACTGGTGTGCTTCTCTATGGGAGAACAAAGGAAACTTGACACATGGCCATGAAGAACTGTCATCCATGTGAAATCTAGATGAGAAGATATGGTGAGTCAAACAAAGAGCTGCATAACATCCACACAGATGCTGTCTTGAGCATTATGGATGATCCAGGGCTCCATATGAGGTCTCTACTATACCAATAGGGCTCTCACAACTATGAAACATTTACAACGGTGTTGAGAAATATAGGATGGGGTGTGGATGCTGTTATGGAGAAGAGAAACGTGAGTAGTGGAGCTGGAAGAACTGAGTTCTACAGACAGCCTAAGTCTTGTTTCTTATTCATGTTGCTTGCCAGTTTGTTATAAAACCATGGTCCCAGCTTTTGTGATAAAATACTCCATTAAAAAACTAACAGAATAGCTTAACTCCAGGGCAAATAAAAATGTCTTAACAAACAGCCAGTTATGAGGTCAACCATGGGACTTTAGGCGATCTCAAACAAGCTTTGGAAGTGAGATGACCCAGGGGCTGCAACTGTCTCTCCTCAGGATCAGAATGTCCTTTGTGGCTAATATCTTTGGGGTAAAATTATGCTAATCTTGATATATCAAAAGTGAGGCACAAGGGCATTTCCCACACATGCACACTACCCAAGGGTCTGTGTCACTCTACTGCTGGGCTTTTCTAAAGGGTATGGAACAAAATACCCCAAATGGAGATCCAGTCAATTATAATTGGTAGGATTAAAGGATCACCTTACTCCATGAAGAGTCTATCACCTCATAAATATTCATAAAATGACTTTGAAATCCACAATATAAGAGCCACTCTGCTGATGCCTCTCACTTGGGCATAACACTCCAGTCTCCTTTAGGAATGCCTTATTTGCTGTGCTGAATAAACTTCTGTTTCAACTATCTGCCTCTTGATTGAACTCTTTTCTATAAGAAAGCAAAAACTAGAAGATGCTTACAGAATTGTAACTATAAAGACAATGGGTCATGTGGTTATTATTCTGCTTAATGGGTGTTCGGCCAAAAACATAATTACAGAGTTTGAACATGAGGTCTATTCTTGAGTATCAGTTTGATTGGATTGGGAATGACTAATACTCCTGCGAAGTGTATTTTCAAGAAGGATCAACTGAAGTGGACAGTGCATTCTTCCAGCACCTGAGATATACAGAGATCTGGGCAAAGGTAAGGCTATGCCTGCCTGCCAACTTTGGCTTCTTGTCACTTAGCACTTACTGTTGTTACTGCAGCTCTGGAACTGGCACCAGAACCTAGTTTCTTTGTTTTCCCATCATGGATAGAGGAGTAAAACTCTAGCAGTGCCCCAGGCCTTCTTTAGTCTTTATTGGTACTGCTGAGACATTCAGATTATGGATGGAGCAGCTACTGTTTCTCAGCCTCTCCATCATGCAGATAACTTATTGGATTTCCCAAAGAGTATCATGTAAGCCAATATAATAAATCTTGTTTGCAATATATACCCATTCTGCTGCCTCTGTTCCACGATTGAACCCTGCCCAACTGATACAGTGACATAAAAGTGAATTATAACTTCAGAGCATACAGCAAAAGTATTATATCCTACAACAAAGATTCAGTCCTCAACCAAATTAGATTTCCTATACAGAGGTCAAGACCCTGCTTGTGAAAAAAATAGAAGAATGGCTTGTGTTTTGATTAACTAAAATTCTTGAATCTACAGATTTTCCTGACCTCGTGAACCTGTAGAAACTGATGACTTTTAATATGATCAGCTGGTGTTTTACCATCATTGGCAGGTGACACAGACAACTCTGTACCACAGCAGAGCATGAATTCCTTCAGCACTTGTCCACAGAAGGACAGTGATCAGTTAGGTCCACATGTAACCAGTCTACATTTGTAGGGAAGAGAGAGCAGCCATGATGAATTACTAGACCTAGACAATAGGTGCTAACAGAAGCTGTGGAGTTAAGTTTGGGACCATAGAGTTTGTACATGAATAGGATTTTCACAAGCTAAGAAACAGAATATTGGTATAAAAGCATGCTTTCTAGATACATGAATTAATGCCACAAGAAAAACTTTGAAGAGACACTATGTAAGGTTGCAGACTCATAGTAAGGTTGCAGCTCATACTAGATAACACAAAAATGTGGGATCTCAAATGAAAAACTATAGAAGCTAAAGACTAAAGGACAAATGTAGGTAGGTAGGTAGGTTGGCATATGGAGTAGAATATATACATATATATTATATATATACTATATTATATATACATATTATATATAATATGAGCTTGAGTGAATCCCTAAACTCTGTTTCATTATGTACACTTTTAATAGTACATAATTTACAAGCAATGTGATGTTAACTCTAAGAGGAAGCTACATTCGGTAGTGGCTTTGCTGTTAGGGACAGGCTGACAAAAGATGTTTTTGAAATCCTGGGTTTAAACATGGCAATGGGGTTAATAGAATGCCCTCTCTCCAATAGAGGCCAGACTGCAATATTTAACTCTGTAAGCAATTATTGTATTAAGTAGTAGGTCAATGTGGCCATCAAGTGCATTTGACCTTCAGAGAATTATGGAGCTACAGCAGTTAGCTAATATTTCATAGTGTCTCTTCAGCCACAAACAAGGACATTGTTCAGTATGCACACTCAAAATTAAGGAAGGAAGATCATTAGTTGTTAAGAAAAGTCACATTTATAATTAAAAGCAGTGGCAAATGAGGGAAGAGGAAAGAGAAAGAGAAAGAGGAAAAGAAAGGAGAAGATACATTTATGAACTTCTGTGTTGTTTCTGAACTTCCATCATGACTTTGATTTTCTGCTTTAGAGAAGACCATACAAGAACTGATTGATGCTCCTGAACGTCAACTTAAAGGCTTAAATTAGGGATGCAAAGACAGATATATTTCATTTTCCAATGGGACATAGAAACACATGTTCCTGGAGCTGGCTTAGTGGGAAGAGTACTGACTGCTCTTCCAGAGGACCTGCATTCATATTCCTAGCACCCACATTGCAGCTCACATCTGTCTGTAACTCTAAGATGTGACACCCTCACACAGACATAATACATGCAGACAAAACACCAATGTGAATAAAATAAATATAAATAATAAAAAAAAAAAGAAGCACATATACCTGTGAGGCAGGACTGGGAGCTGGAAGCAACCAATCAGGTATCTAGCTAGTACAATTTTTAGAGGAGTAAGAAAAGCTTCTTTTCTTCTATTTTAAGCTCCTCTTTCTTTTTTTCATTATCACTTTTTTCATTTATTAACTCATTTGTCATTATAACCCTATGAAGATGCAAGTATCACTAACATAATTTTGTATTGAATATTTTATTTATTTACATTTCAAATGTTATTCCCCTTCCTGATTACCTCCCCCCAAAACCCCCTATCCTATCCCCCTTCCTTCTGCTTCTATGAGGGTGTGACCCCACCCACCCACCTAATCCTGCCTCTCCACCCTCACATTTCCCTACACTGGGACATGCAGCCTTCACAGGACCAAGGGCCCCTTCTCCCATTGATGCCTGACAAGGCCATCATCTGCTACATATGAGGCTAAAGCCATGGATCTCTCTATGTGTACTCCTTGGTTGGTGGTTTAGACCCTGAGAGCTCTATTTGGTTGATATTGTTGTTCTTCCTATGGAGCTGCAAACCCCTTCAGCTCCTTTAGTCCTTTCTCTAACTCCTCCATTGGGGACCCCACGATCAGTTCAATGGTTGACTGCTAGCATCCGACTATGTATATGTCAGGCTTTGGCAGAGTCTCTCAGGAGACAGCTATATCAGGCTCCTGTAAGCAATGACTTCTTGGCATCCACAATAGTGCCTGCATTTGGTGACTGTATATAGGATGGATCTCCAGGTGTGGCACTCTTGAGATGGCCTTTCCTCCAGTCTCTGCTCCACACTGTCTCCATATTTGCTTGTGGTGAGTATTTTGTTCACCCTTCTAAGAAGGACCAAAGCACCCACACTTTGGTCTTCCTTCTTCTTGAGCTTCATGTGGTCTGCAAATTGTATTTTGGGTATTCTGAGTTTTGGACTAATATCCACTTATCAGTGAGTTCATACCATGTGTGTTCTTTTGTGATTGGGTTAACTCACTCAGATGGATATTTTATAGTTCCATCCATTTGCTTAAGAATTTCATGAAGCCATTGTTTTTAATAACTGAGTAGTACTCCATTGTATAATGTACCACATTTTCTGTATCCATTCCTCTGTTGAAGGACAACTGGGTTCCTTCCAGCTTCTGGCTATTATAAATAGGGCTGCTATGAACATAGTGGAGCATGTGTTCTTGTTATATGTTGGAACATCTTTTGGGTATATGGCCAGGGTATATGGTATAGCTGGGTCCTCAGGTAATTCTATGTGCAATTTTCTGAGAAACTGCTAGACTGATTTCCAGAGTAGTTGTACCAGCTTGCAATCCCACCAACAATAGAGGAGTGTTCCTCTTTCTCCACATCCTTGACAGCATCTGTTGTCACCTGAGTTTTTTATTTTAGCCATACTGACTGGTGTGAGGTAGAATCTCAAGGTTGTTTTGATTTGCATTGCTCTGATAACTAAGGATGTTGAACATTTCTTCTGGTGCTTCTCGACCATTCAAGTTTCCTCAGTTGAAAATTCTTTGCTCACAGCAAATCAGTAGCCAACATCAAACTAATGGAGAGAAACTTGAAGCAATCCCAGTAAAGTCAGAGATTAGACAAGGCTGCCCACTCTCTCCCAACCTATTCAATATGGTACTTGAAGTCCTAGACAGAATAATTAAATGACAAAAGGTCAAACGGATATGAATTGGAAAGAAAGAAGTCAAAATATCACTACTTGCAGATGATATAATAGTAAACTTAAGTGAGCCCAAAAAATTCCACCAGAGAACTCCTAAATGTGATAAACAACTTGAGCAAAGTATCTGGATATAAAATTAACTCAAACAAATCAGTAGCTTTCCTCTACCCACTCCATAATCATCAAGGCAGGAAGCATGGCAGCATCCAGGCAGGCATGGGGCAGGAGGAGTTGAGAGTTCTACATTTTCATCTGGAGGCTGCTAGCAGAATACTGACCTCCAAGTAGCTAAGATGAGGGTCTTATAGCCCACACCCACAATGACACACCTACTCCAACAGAGGCACACCTACTCCAACAAAGCCACATCTTCTAATAATGCCACTCCCTGGACTGAGCACACCATCAAACTAGGAGTATCTTAGGACTGAAGTCATGCAAAGGCTCAGAAGTTCCCATAGGAAAAGCAATACCATAAATCTCAGATAAGAATCACTGATTGTTTCCAAAAGATTACTTCAAAAGCTAGGTGTGCCATTACATCTGGCATTACACATTGATGCCATATACAACACATGCTCTACTAAACTTCCCACTATAAGAAGCTATCTTCAATTAATTACCACCACAATCGGTGAGCTACCGATTTGTCCTATTGACTGTCTTTTGCCTTACAGAAGCTTTCCTTTCATGAGGTCCCATTTACCAATTGTTGATCTTAGAACTAGAGCCATTGGTGTTCTCTTCAGGAAATTTTCCCTGTGCTAATGAGTTCAAGGCTCTTTCCCATGTTCTCTTCTATTTGATTCAGTGTATCTGGTTTTATGTGGAAGTCCTTGATTCACTTGGACTTGCACTTTGTACAAGTTGATAAAAATGGGTCTATTTTCATTTTTCTACATACCTCCTGACAGTTAACCAGCACTGTTTATTAAAGATGCTTTCTTTCTTCCATTGTATATTTTGGCTTCTTTATTAAAGATCAAATGTCCATAAATGTGCAGGCTTTCTGGGTCTTCAATTCTAATCCATTGGTCCAACTGTGTGTCTGTGTACCAATACCATGCAGTTTTTATCGCTATTGATCTGTAGTATAGCTTGAGATCAGGGATGGTGATTCCCCCAGAAGTTCTTTTATTGTTAAGAATTGTTTTTGCTATCCTGTACTTTGTGTTTTTCAATATGAAATTGAGAATTGCTCTTTCCATATCTGTGAAGAACTGTGTTGGAATCTTGATGAGGATTGGATCGAATCTGTAGATTGATTTTGGTAGGATGGCCATTTTTATTATGTTAATCCTACCAATCCATGAGCATGGGAAATATCTTCACTAACCCCACATTCAACAGAGGGCTAATATCCAAAATATATATATAAAGAACTAAAGAAGCTAACCTACAAAAACCCAAATAACCCACTTAAAAAATAGGGTACAAAGCTAAACTAAGAATTCTCACCTGAGGAATCTCAAATGTCTCAGAAGCAACTAAAGAAATGTTCAACATCTGTAGTCATCAGGGAAATGTAAATCAAAACAACCCTGAAATTCCACCTTACACCAATCAAAATGGCTAAGATCAAAAACTCAGGAGACGGCAGATGCTGGTGAGGAAGTGGAGAAAGGAGGGCATTCCTCCATTGCTGGTGGGATTGCAGGCTGGTATAACCACTTTGGAAATCAGTCTAGTGGTTCCTCAAAAAATTGGAAATAGTTCTACCTGAAGACCCAGCTATACTACTACTGGGCATAAACCCCAAAAATGCTCCAATACATAATAAGGACACATACTCTACTATGTTTGTAGCAGCTTTATTTATAATAGCCAGATGTCCCTCAATAGAAGAATAGATACAGAAAATGTCGTACACTTACACAATAGAATACTACTCAGCTACTAAAAATGACAACTTCTCGAATTTAGCAGGCAAATGGATGGAAATAGAAAATCTCATCCTGAGTGAGGTAAACAAGACCCAAAAGGACATACATCATATGCACTCACTGATAAGTGAATATTAGCCCAAAAACTCAGAATATCCAAGATACAACTCACAGACCATATGAAGCTTAACAAGAAGGAAAGTCAAAGTGTGGCTGCTTCAATCCCACTTAGAAGGGGGAACAAAATATTCATGGGAAGTAGAGAGAGGGAGGAACCTATGTGGAGAAGGGGAAGGGAAGGGGTAAGGAGGGGGCAAGCTCATGTATGGGAAGAGACAGGAGTGAAGGCCAGAAGGCCAGAAGAATAAATAGAAATAAGTAGCAGTGGAGGAGGGGGTAGGCAATGGGGATGGGAGCACTAGAAAGGCCCAGACACCAAGAATTAAAGAGGCTCCCAATGGGGATGACGTTAGCTAAAATACCCAACAGAGGGGAGATAGAACCTGAAGAAACCACCCCTAGTAGATAGGCATGACCCTCAGTTGTGGGAAGGGACCACTTACCCATCTCAATATTTTTAACCCAGAATTGTTCCTGTCTAAAGGAAACACAGAGACCAAAAAACGGAACAGAGACTGAAGGAAAGGCCATCCAGAGACTACCCCACCTTGGGATTCATCCCACCTGCAGACACCAATATTGACACGGTTGCTAATGCCAAGAAGTGCTTGCAGACAAAAGCCTGGTATGGCTGTCCTCTGAGGTCCTGCCCGCACCTGACTAAGACAAATGCAGATACTCACAGCCAACCATTGGACTGAGCCCAGGGACCCATTGGAAGGGTTAGGGAAGGACTGAATGATGTGAAGGGCACTGAAACCCCATAGGAAGAACAATAATATCAACTAACCGGCCCCTCAGAGCTTCCAGGGACTAAACTACCAACCAAAGAATACAAATAATATAAATGGGTAGGTTCATGGTTCCTGCTACATATGTAGCAAAGAATTGCCTTGTCTAGTATCAGTGGGAGGGAGGCGTTTGGTCCTATGAAGGCTTGTTTTCATAGGGAAGAGGGATGCTGGAGGTGGGGGGTGAGGCAGGAGTGGGTGCATAGGTAGGAAGGACCTTCTTAAATGGAAAGGGGAGGGGGTGGCATGGGGGATTCAGAGGGGAAACTGGGAAAGAGGACAGTATTTGACACATGAATAAATAAAATAATCAATAAAAAATTAAATAAAAAACACTCACAAATTAAAACTTAGTTCTCTCCAGTGAAGTCACACTGGGTATATAAACCACCTGAAAGGGAAGGCCCCATGCCCAGCATTAGATGGTCAACACAAAACCAACTAAATAGCATCTTTGGAGGTTTTCCATCTCATAACATTTTGTCAGTCCTTTGTGCATATTTCTGGCTTCCAATTTTGTGTTTTTATGGCATCCCTGTGTGTAAAAATGTGTGTGTGTGTGTGTGTGTGTGTATGCACATATATGTGTTTCTTAGATTTTTTGACTTTTTTTCAGTATATTTGTTTCATCCTAGACTAATTTGTTATTGTATTATTTTTTAGATGTTTGTTTGATTTCTAAGGAGAGAAGAAAGTATGTAGATACATATAGGAATTTGTAGAAGGGAAAACCATAATCAGAATATATTATATGAAAAAAATCTATTTTTAATAAGAGAAAAAATTTAAATGTATTTTTGATGCATTCAAAAAGTATACAATGAGGGTAGGCTTATTTGGAGAAGTTTTGTGGAAAACAACAGTAAGTTTAGCTTCTCAGAGATTTTCATCATTTCAGAAACATTGTCAGCACATATCTAGTAAAGTATATTACAAGCAAACATTAATTGGTATGTTTTGGAGAAAATTGGCATGATAGGGGAAGATTTTTCAGAAAGCAGTGGCAATCTGAACAGCTGTGCTGTGTCATCTGCAATGGATACAACCAGAAATAAATACTTGCTGCACTAGACTATCAGCCTGGGTGATTTTAGTCAAAGCAATGTGAAAGTTGTTCTTTTCTATCCTTCCTTCACATTGACATAAATATATTCAGTGGAGGCAGTTGCTGAGGTAAGAAACTGACTTAGTTAATTTTGTGACAAAACACCATGACCAAAGCAAGTTATAAAATAAAGCATTTAATTTGGGACTCAGGTTCCCAAATTAAAAGGGTTAGGGTTATAGTCCATTGCCATCACAGTGGGTAGCATGGCATCAGGCATGCTGGAGAAATAGATTTGAGCTCACATCTCCATCCACAAGCATGAGAGAGAGAGAGCTAAGTGGGAATAGCTTGGGGTTGTGAAGCCTGGAAGCCTGCCTCCAGTGATGTACCTCCTCCAAGAAAGCCACTCCTACTAATCCTTCCCAAATAGTTCTTATCAGCTGGGCTTAACTACCTAAGGGCCATTCTCTTTCAAACTATCATAGCAATCAAATCTACTATACGTCACCATGTAGTAGACACAAATTTTCCTGTGGTCTCAGAATAGGCATGAAAATCCTGAATCTAGCATAGAAACATCTCCAAGCCATGATGGATATTCATATCCCAAGCTGGTTCTCCTATTCAAGGCAAGCTTCCTAGTGTTTTCTGATTTAGTATCTAGAACGGATTTTCTTGTCTTTAATGTGATCTACCTCCCAAATACCTTTGACATTTTAGCTTAGTGAGAATTACATACAGAGGAGAAAAAAAAAAAAAACAATATTGACTTCTCTGCCTTCCTTGCATAGCCCCACATTTTTAGATGTGTCTCTGCTAAAGAGTGTAGATAGTGCTTGTCCTTGGCAGCATAATTAGACATGTGAAAGGGCGGGGTGATGACTATTTCTCTGTCAGAAAATGTGAAGTCAGTTACTAAGAAATAGCCTGTGAGAAACAGGGGCTGTTCTCAGTAGTGACTTGAGGATAGCCTGGGAAGTTTTCCCAGCTGGTATTTGTCAACATGACACCCAACTGTGCATATTAGGAAAGAAGGGATCTTAATTGAGAAAATACCTGCAGTAGCTTGGCCTATAAGTAAGTCTGTGAGGCATTTACTTGAATAATGACTGATGTGGCCTCCCAGCTAACTGGGAGCATTACCACCTCTGGACAGGTAGATTTAAGTTATACAGGAAGCAAACTGAGAAAGCCATGAGGATCAAGCCAGTAAGCAGCATTCCTCCATGGTTTCTACTATATAGTTCCTTCTTCCAACTCATGCCCTCACTTCCTCAGGTGATGGACTGTGATGTGGATGTGTAAACCAAATAAACATTTCCTCCCCAGGTTGCTTTTGGTCAATAGTGTTTATCACAGTGATTGACACTCTATCTAAGCCAGGAGTAGTGTGAGATAGCTGCTCATTTCTGTCCATCATCATGGTCCCCCACCTAATATCAAGCTCATCGTTGTGTTTCTTTTTGTTTAAATAGAGTCTCTAGATTGAACACTGTGTAGAGAAGAGTATACTATCTTGAAAAGAAAATGAACTGCTTAATACATTTGGCAATGAGAACATTTTATTAGTAGAAAAAGAAAATAGTCAATTATAGAAAATGTTTTAGACATTAGGTGTCAGGAAAATTTTGTGTTCAGGCTCTGATGGGAAAACGTTCCCAGAAAGGATAGAATATTAAAGAGTTAGAGTGCAGAATTTACAAGGAGTGTTGCCATTGGTTACAAATTATAATCCCTTTTATATCTTTCAGAAATTTCTAGCAAAGAAAAAATCCTATTACTATTTCTCATTTTTCCAATCTTTAAAAATATATAGAAGGCCATATAGTGGAGAGAAGTAATCCCCTAATTATTTTCAAAATTTTTAAGCTAGATTAATTCAGTTGTTTTGAAAATTATTTTCCCTAGGCTGTATAAAAAAAATCATATCTTTTCTTCTTTAAATAGAATACCCTATTACAGATATGACAAATCATAAATTTTCTTTTGTGTGCATTTCATAAGAAGGTATGGAAGAGAGACAATCTTGACAACTTTATTCACTTTCCTGGTTGCTCTTTCAAACTTTTTTTGGATGGATTCAACTCCCTTTCCTATCTACTGTCTTTTGTCCTTGAGTTGAAGAGGAAGAATCTAAGATGCATCTTTGTCACCTAATTGTCAATTGAATGTTATATCTATGATGAACCATTAAATAAAACTTAATTTAATATTATATCATAGGTTGGTTAACTTTCAGATGTTAAATATAAAAATTTTATGACAATCAAATATGTGAGGGGGACAATTATGAACTAATGGAAAGGCAATAGGCAATCTTTGTTGTGTCTTACAGTTTAAATAATGAAACTATCAGGAAAATAGCTAAAACAATTAGTGAAATTTTAAAACAAATTTTGTTTTTAAAAATAAGCACAGCATTAGTGTTTAAACCCACTAAAATGGTATGTATTGTCTTGTTATATAAAAAACCTCTCTGGTAAAGTGTCATCAAGGATTCTAAGTGTATCACATATGGCATAGTACAGGGTTTACTTTTTAAGCTTATAGGTAAATGCAAACCTTCGTGTTTGGAGGGAAAATGTCACCACCAGTAGCAGTTGCCCAGATGCCCACCCAGAGCTAACATTCTTTGTACCCAAAGAAGAAGTTATATTGTGACAAACATACTGACTACCTCTTCAGTTATGAAGCAGAGAACTGTACATGGAATTGCTTTGTAAAGGGGAAATTATACAGCGATTGGAGAGATGGCTCAGCTCTCAGAGAGGACCTAAGTTCAGTTCCCACGAGCCTTACTGAGTAGTTCACAACTAATTGTAATTCCAATTCCAAGGGATGCGGATACTTCTGCCTTCCATGGGTACCTACACTCACTCACATGCACATACCCACATGAAGACAAACACACACACACACACACACACACACACACACACACACACACATACAATTAAAAATAATGTCTTAAGCCAGGCGGTGGTGGCGCACGCCTTTAATCCCAGCACTTGGGAGGCAGAGGCAGGCGGATTTCTGAGTCCAAGGCCAGCCTGGTCTACAGAGTGAGTTCCAGGACAGCCAGGGCTACACATAGAAACCCTGTCTCGAAAATCCAAAATAAAATAAAATAAAATAAAATAAAATAAAATAAAATAAAATAAAATAAAATAAAATAAAATAACGTCTTAATAAAAGAAACTGAATAATGCTAATTCTTTATCTCCTTTTCCTTCTTTTGTGCACTTTAAATTGTCTTTATTTGGAATTTGTTCTGATTCCGCTTATTTGAGACCAATTCAGTCAAGAAAGTGTCATAGAAGAAATGGTTTGAATAAATATCGAAGTGCCTGTGTATGCTTCTGACTGTGTTAAACACAGCAGTAATGTTCATCAGTCAAAACACTATGTGGTATGAATCCTACTTGTCAAATGTCATTTTATTGCCTAATAGCTTATAATTCTATGTGTTTGGTGAATAATAATTAAGCTTATCAATGAACCATGATGGTGGTCCAGAAATCTGATGGGAGTAAGAAACACAGGCTATTGTATCCAAGTAGGAGATGAGATTGCCTTGATAATAAATGAAACTTGCTACACTTACAGGACAAAAGCAAAAAGAATTGAATAAAAATCATTTTGAAGATCACTTGAGAAGCTCTTTTCTAAATTTGTAAAAGGTCGACATAGTCATTAGCTACACAATCCACAGTTCAGTCTTATGAAGAAGATATGACATTTTCTTCAATTAGAGGAGATTGGTATGTTCAGTATAGACTGGCTATAGACTCAATGTGACATTTTCAAAGCAAATTAGGGAATGTAGTTTGTTACTGGCTAAAGTGGCAGTCAGGCTGTAGACAGATCAATGTGTAAATGTGCTCTGTGGTGCTGACTGCAAGGCAAGTGTGGCCCTATAATAGTATTCCAACATGAGTCATCTGTGTAGCTTTATAACTGATCTGATTGATAAAGTGGCAAATACTTAGATAAAGACATATGAAAAGGCATAAATTGCAGGAAGAAAATATATCCTAAAACAAGTCAGAATAAACGTAAGACAGGAGCAAACAAACAAACAAAAAAAGACTTCTTTCCTTCTGGCCTCCCAACCTCTCTCTAAAGCCTGGGATGAGAGAGGAACATGGAGCATTCAGACAAAGACATACACCTAACAGACTGCACATAGCATTAGCCAGCTCTTAACAAGGTAAGGTGATGGTCTACCCACAATTAGAGAACTAAATTATTTCCTAACTTTGTTTTTAGTTCAGAAACAGTTATTCTAGGCAATGAAGAGATAGAAAAGATGCAAGTTCAATGGAACATTGTTGTAAGTGTGTGTCATATACAATCTGCTGTTCAACGGCACATATAGTGGCTCCATAAAATGCTGTTGGAGGGAATGTTCTTCTTTCCTGGTGACATCATGGCCACTGCAATGCCACACGGCACAGTGCTTTGCTCTCATACAGGTGGAAGAGTGTATTAATATAGTTATGTACAATACAGAACACTTGATAATGAGAATAAATGGTGACATTACTAAACTTTGTATTTTATTATACTATATTTCTATTGTTACACTAGATAATATTTCTTATTAAAAAAGAAAAGTTCACTGTCTTTACCATATGCCAGTTAGGGGTTTCTAGATGAAAGCAATTCTGGAGGGGCATGTGTGTGTGTGTGTGTGTGTGTGTGTGTGTGTGTGTGTGTGTGTGTGTGTGAAGAGAGATGCAGATCAGTGCAACCTGAGCCAACTCATTAATAAGAAAGTTATCTGAAACTTCCTAATTATGTTAAGGTAAAAAAAAAAGTAGGGACTATGTTATGTTGTCTAAAGACTGAATGAAACCAATAAGTAAAATCTATATTGTTTAAAATATAAATATCCTTTTGTTTTATATTTGAGAAACAAATAAAACTGTACTGTCAAAACACAATGCATGTTTTTTCATTAATCAGCTTGTTGTCAATAATGTGGTGCTTACAGAGAGCTCAACAAAAATGTAAAGAGTAAGTAAGTAAGTAAGTAAGTAAAGGAGAATATTATGCAGCACATAAACCAGAAAGTGAATTCTAGTCCTCTAGCAGCTGATCAATATTAAAGAATCCACTAGATAAATAACTATGCCATTCTTCAAGTAGCCACAAAATAATGCTATAAAAAGAAAACAGGAACATAAAGTAATCTGTCTCAATACAGGTTATGAGGCAATTCTGTAATGTAATGCAACTTCTATCTTATTCATGGTCATACTATAAGATCTTAAAGTACATCTTATCTTGAGGGGAAATCTATACTAAAATTAAAGCATAATACCCAACATTTGGTAGAAATCACATATGTGGTTTGTGCCACATATGTAGAATTCAGAGAGAATAAAAGTAGGTCATCAGGGACTCTTATGACACATAAATTGTATTAACCTGTGGCTTCTTAATAATATAGCTACATATTTTATGTTCTATTATATATATTATTATGTTATTATAGCTATATGTTTTGTCATCAAATGTGATTTAAAGTGCAATGTAGAAATTTATGTTTTGGAAATATAATGGAGATCAATAACCAAAGTGATATTTTCATACTCATTTTATAAAAGAAAACTGTATTAGTTTATTTTCTCATTGCTATGAATAAATATCTGATCAAAGTAACAAAGGATTAAAACCTATTTTGGACTAAAGAGGACTAGTCTGTAACAGCAGGGAAGGTATGAGCATAACATATTGAGAAAGTTAATCATAGTAGCAGACACTACCATGAATGCTCATGAGCATCTACTCCTTCCATATATCCACCCTGAGTAACTCCCTGTTGAATGCGCATACCTGGAACATTCCAGGTAATTCAAACACATCGCAGGTCAAATCATTCAACACTGATAATTAAATCCAGTCTGCGTGTATTTCTGTGTGGGGTTCCAGTCTCCATTTTTATATGTTTAACCCAGTAGAGCCTCAAGTGTATATATTCACATACAGTATTGTAAATGTAAGCACATTTTTATAGCATTTTTTGCATCAAACATTAAATATCAGGTATTTAAAAACTAGCAGAAGAGGGGGAGGGCGGATTGTAGGTGACAGAAGGGTCAAGGACAGACAACACATGAATATGGCTCACAAAAATCAGCTAACCAGGGCTCATAGAAACTAAACTAACAATCAAGGATGCTGTGTAGGTCTAACCTAGGTCCTCTCCATATATGTTATGGTTGTATAGCTTTGTGTTCTTGTGGGACTCCTAACAGTGGGAAAAGGGCATTGTCCCTGACTCTTTTGCCTGCCTTTGGAATACCTTTCCTCCTAATGGAGTACCCTATCCAGCTTTGATATGAGGATATATATCTAGTCAAAGTGTCACTTTTTATTCCATGTTTGATTGATAACCCTGAGAGATCTGCTCTTTTCTGAAGGGAGACAGAACAGGAATGGATCTAGATGAGGATATATATCTAGTCATATTGTCACTTTTTATTCCATGTTTGATTGATAACCCTGAGGGACCTGCTCTTTTCTGAAGGGAGACAAATCAGGAATGGATCTAGGGGAGTGAGGAGGTAAGGAAAGACTGAGAAGAGAGGAGGGAGGGAAACTGTGGTCAGGAGTTAATATGTGAAAGAAGAATAAATGACATAAAAATAAAATTCTAAAAAGAAACAAACAGGAGAACTCACACACTAAAAGATAAACATTAGTTACAAACCAGGTTTTATAGAGCTTAAGTTATAAGATATATTGTTTATGTTTAACTACTGGTTATGAGAATAATATTTTAATTTAAAGCTGAAATAATGCTTCTTTATTTTTAGTTAATTTTTTTATATTTTTGAAATTAAAATATAATTATATCATTTTCTCCCTCTAACCTCTCCCATAAACCCCAAATTGTATGAAACTCTTTATCCATAAATGTTTAAAAGATGAAAACATGTAACTGAGGAACATTAGAATAATGGAAGAATTGAAAACACACATCAGAAGACTTGATGTTTTAAATCTAAAACATGACCCTAGTGTCGCACTACATCCCTCTAATCCTAGGATTAGGAGAGTCGAAACAGGAGGGTGGGGAATTCAAGGACATATGATTTACACGTGAGTCCTCATAAAACTAAAAACACTTGTCTTAGGGTTTTACCACTGTGAACAGACACCACAATCAAGGAAAGTCTTATAAAGGACAATATTTAATTGGGGCTAGCTTACAGGTTCAGAGCATGGCAGGGTCCAGGCAGATTTGGGGCTGGAAGAGCTGAAAGTTCCACTTCTTGTTCCAAAGGCAGCTGGGAGACTTGCTTCCAGGCAACTAGGAAGAAGGTATTAAAGTCCATGCCCACGATGACACACCCACTCCAAGAAGGTCACACCTCCTAATAGAGCCATTCCCTGGGCCAAGCATATACAAACCATCACAACACTTCTGCTAAAAAACAATCAATCGGTAAGGAGGAAGCCCTACTCCACAGAAAAGGAAGTCAGAATGGTAGAGAATCTTTGCCAGCTATACATCTTAAAGAGAGTTAATACGG
>NW_022196905.1:206286670-206311389 GCF_008632895.1 Mastomys coucha
CACCAAGAACAAAATCAAAGATTCTACAAAAAATGGGCTACAGATGAGAACAGAGTTCTCAAAAGACAAATAAAAGTGGTTAAGAAATTTCTCAAAAAATGTTAATAGTTTCATTCCTCTTTGCATTTAGTAAAATGCAAATCAAAATAACTTTTAAACTTCAGCATGCCTAGGTCACAGTAGTTAACAACAGAACAAAAAGACAACAAATACTGGAAGAGGTGCTGAGAAAGGGAAGCCTCACTCAGTGTCGGTGGAATTGCAAATGAGAGCAGCTACTTTATTAAACAAGCATAATTCCTAATTCCATTACAAATATCTATCCTTATACCCAAAGATACATGTAGCTCTCACTCATCAAAGAAACTTCTCTTTGCAATAGAGAGAAAACATTCAGATAAATACCGACCTGGTCAAAATATAGAGAATAAGTAACTGTGGCTTACCTAGTCCCAATTTTTACATTAAAAAAAAAATTCCTACATCGAAGGCTTAGGGAACATTTTAGAAGTGGAAGCAGAAAGATTATAAAATCTAGAGGACCAGAGACTGTGTCTCCTAAAAATAATAGAGAAGCTTCATCCAAAATACCTCAAAAATATGGCTATCTAAACAAAACTTGAAATAGGTACAACACCAGTAGATATTCATAATGAAAGTATGATCCCCCTAATTAGTTATCCAATACCAAGTGGTCATTCCTAAAATAATATATATACAAGCAATACTAAATGGATCACCACAGACAAAGGCTAGTCTTCAATAACAACAACAACAAAACAATAGAAAATCCATATACACTTGGAAGTTGAACAAGTCTCTACTCAATGATAACTTGGTCAGGAAAGAAATAAAGAAATTAAAGACTTACTACACTGTAATGAAAACGAAGGCACAACATACACAAACTTATGGACATAATAAAAGCAGTGCTAACAGGAAAACTCAGAGTTCTGAGTGCCTCCATAAAGAAATGATTCGAGAGATCATACACTAACAGCTTACAAGCACATCTGAAAACTCTAGAACAAAAACCAAAAAAAGCAAATACACACAAAAGGAGTAGACAGCAAGAAATATTCAAAGTCAGGGCTGAAATCAACTAAATAGAAACAAAAAAGAACTATACAAAAAATCAACAAAATGAGGAGGTGGCTCTTTGAGAAAATCAACAGGATAGACAAACCCTTAGCCAAACTAACTAGAGGGCACAGAAACAGTATCCAGATAAACAAAATCAGGAATAAAAGGGGAGATACAACAACAGAAACTGAGGAAATTAAAAAAAATCATCAGCTCCTACTACAAAAGTCTATATTCAACAAAACTGAAAAATCTAGATGAAATGGATGATTTTCTACACCAGGCACCAAAGTTAAGTCAGGATGAGATAAACCATCTACACAGTCCCATAACTCCTAAAGAAATAGAAGCAGTCATTAGAAGTGTCCCAACCAAAAAAAAAAGCCCAGGGCCTGGTGGTTTTAGTGAAGAATTCTAGCAGACCTTCAAAGAAGATCTAATACCAATACTTCTCAAACTATTCCACAAAATAGAAACATAAGGAACATTGTCCAATTCTTTCTATGAAGACACAGTTACCCTGATACCTAAACCACTCAAAGACCCAACAAAGAAGGAGAACATACCAATTTCCCTTTTGAATATCGATGCAAAAACTCAGTAAAATTCTGGCAAACTGAATCCGAGAATACATCAAAATGATCATTCACCATGATCAAGTAGGCTTCATCCCAGGAATGCAGTGATGATTCAATATACAGAAATCCATCAATGTAATTCACTATATAAACAAACTCAAAGAAAAAACTATAGGGTCATCTCATTAGATACTGAAATAATGTAATTTTTAAAAATTAAAAATTAAAAAAATCCACAAATGTAAATTTAAAGAAGAAAAAGAATTTAAGGCCAGCCTGGACTATGTGGTAAACTATCTTCATAGACAACCTCAGATTGAATTAATTGAAGAACACTAATAAAATATATCTCAATATCTTTATCTGATACATAGATAGATGATAAATAGATAGACATTATAGATAGATAGATAGATAGATAGATAGATAGATAGATAGATAGATAGATAGATAGGTAGATAGAGATGGATAGATAGATAGGACATGTTTCTAATAATTTTTAAAGTTAATAGTGATTTTTTTAAAAATACACAGGTAATGAATGCCCTTTGCGTACATATCACAGCAATAAAATATAGTAACAAGAGTGATCAAGTATTTGAAAATATGGAGGAAAACTACTCTAAAAAAATAGGGTGGGAAAACAGAGGCAGCTGAAGTGGAATGAAATGGAAGTGATAGAGGTATGTTTCTGAAAGGACCCCAAAAGACTAAAAGAAAGGAAGAGACAAGACAGGTTAGCTTGTGTAGAATCGACTCCAAATGCCATCAGAGCAGATGAGCTAAAGTCACATGTTCCAATCTGATCAGAATAGTAAGTTCTGGGCCACTACAAAAGTGGAATCCAAGTCCTGTTGCACCAGAGGAGTCTAGACCACAGATACAAGGATCCCATGGCTGCAACTCTAAGCTCCAGTCTACTAGTGAGGAGATTGACCCTTCTATACATGACACCTGAGACTGTATGAAAGGGAAAAACCAAAGACGTTCTTCTCCATAGACAGCCTTTGCATGTCTACCCAATGTTACCAGTGGAAGAGGTATAATTTTTTTAGTTTTGTGCTTTAGAAGTCCAATAGTGAAGAGTCAGGGTTTCATTCTCCTTTGATCCCCTGCATGGCTTGCCACATCTTTGCACTGGAGCAGATTGTACCTTGTGTACCATTATTTCTGTCCCCTATTCTTCTCTAATTATGCTATGGCCAAAAGAATTCTATATTAAAAATTAGGAAAGATTGAAAAGCAGTCCATCAAATCATAGAATAAGAACTGAGGGATAGAATACTTGTCTAGCAAGAATGAAACCTTTAGTATGATCCTAGTATAGGTAAAAGGAAAAGGAGAGTAATGGTACCAGACCACAGGAAAGCTTGGTGCTTTTGATGAATCTCTACTGTCAATTTCCTATCCACAGGTGTTCATTCCCTTCTGTGTTTTCCCAATCTTCTCTCCTACATCCTTCTTTTTTCTTCTGTGTGTTTCCCATTCCCTTCTTCTTTAAGGGTTTTCTATTTCCTCCAAATGAGCACAAATCACATTTGACACACACAAAGATTTTTGTATTAAATTTATTTATTCCTTTTACAACCCAATATCTGCACTTCCTCTCCTCCAAGTACCCTCTCACATAAGTCCTCCTCTTGTTCTCTTTTGAGAAGTAGAAGTCACACTCTGGCTGTCAACCAGTCCACCCACTCCACCCAACACACAGACACACATCAAGTCATTATGGACTAGGTACATCCTTTCCCACTAACAGCAAATAAAGCTTTCCATTTAGGGGCACTGTATCTGCAGGCAGGCAACAGGCTCAGGTACAGCCCCTGCTCCAGTTATTTGGGGGACCCGCAAATTGAGACCCATCCCAATGGCAAGAACTAATCCCCAACACTACTAATGATACTCTGTTATTCTTTCAGACAGGAAGCTAACGTAACTATTCTCTGAGAGGCTCCACCCAACAGCCAATGTAGAAAGATGCAGATTCCTACCCCAACATTAGATGGAGCTTGAGCAATCTTATTGCAGAGTTGTGGGAAGGACTGAGGGCCCAAAGAAGATAGGATCTCCACAGGAAGACCAACAGAGTCAACTAACCTGGACCCTTAGGAGCTACAAGAAACTGAATCACCAACCAAAGTGTGAGCATGGGCTAGAACCCTAGCATATATGTAGCAGGTGAGCAGCTTGATCTTCATATGGGACACTCACAAGTTTTAAATTGTTCAGTGGTAAATTCATTCTGTATAACAGCCTAGCCATTTGTGATACTCACTTTTTTTAATTTCAAATTTCTAGTAAAGAAACATCAGTTGATTTTTATGACCTTAAGAGGAATGTAACTGTGGACAATATTAGACCATAATAATATAACTTAAAATTATTTATAACCAGTCATTTAGCAATTTGTTTTTCTCTACTCTTACCCTTCAAATCATTATGAAATGTTTTATTTCAGATGTCTTCAAAAATCAGTTAACTGTGAGACTCAAGCCCCATGCCACTTCTATCCTCATTTGGAGACAGTTTGAGGACCCCTTTTCTAGGCAATAGAGAGAAAGAGTTAAGAAGAAGGGATGATGAAATGAGAATGAGAGTAAGGTGGGCAGAATTAAGCTGATATCAAATAGATGCAGGATCAGGATTATAGAGCTAGCTGGAGACCATGAGAGACACAGTTGAGAAAACATGGGGGCTTATGCAGAGAGCAGATAAGGCTAATCACTAAATGATAAAATTTAACCTTTTCTAAAGAAGGAATTTACTACCCAAGAAAGACTGTAGATATCTCAGAGAAAAGAACAAATTTAATAAGACTGTTTTCTCCATGTGGAATTTGCAGGAACAAATACAAAGCTGTGTGTGTGTGTGTGTGTGTGTGTGTGTGTGTGTGTGTGTGTGTGTGTGTGTGAAGTGAACAGCAGTTTGTTCTCTCCTTCTACTGTGTGAGTCTCAGGAATCAAACTCAAGTCATCCAGCTAGGCAGCGGGTGCCCTTATCTACTGAGCCATTTGGCTAGCCTGATAATTCAGAAACTGATTTCAATAGATGACAAGATGACTGTGAACTGGTGAAAATGTATTTGTGAAGGACTCAAGGAAGGTAGTAGAGCTGGAAGGAACGTTATCACATATATAACCATGCATACATATATGCAATTAAACTGTCTTCCTCCACAGCTCAGCATTAATTTTCTTCTCAGTCCTCAGTGTATAGCTGTTATCCTTTGGAGTCAACCTATAAGCAGTCTACATAGTATGTTGTATGAACCAATTGAAGATTATTTAAAAAAAAAAAAAAAAAACATAGATGAGGAGGTTTCTTGGGAAATGATAGACAATTTACCAGAAACATTTTTTTAAAAAAAATAGTTTAAATGTATTTTAGAACATAATTCTTGTTGTTATGTTGCCATGAGAAGATAAGTGCATAATTAGTCCTACATTAAATATACATGGCATGTGTTCAAACGCAGGTCATTACATGAGTCAGCTCAATGACTTTTAGGAGAATGACAAAACATCTCTAGGTGAATAGTGCTTGAATTAGAGCTCATTTTGAGATTAAAATAAAGTTAATTATCTATAAAAATAATAAAAATTTAACAGAGCATTCTACAGCCGCTACTGCTTATAATATTATGTTATTTATAAATACTATATAGAATTTTTAATAACATACATATTAGTTATAAGGTAGACTTTACCTCTTACAAAATGTCAGCCAGATATAGGCTAATTCATTCCTTAGCATAAGGTACAGTGCCTTCCTTCAATGGGAGAGCTCAGTTCAAAGACCAACACTACAAACAAACAATAAACAACAACAACAACAAGAAAAAAGATCCTCTAAAGCAATACATGTTAGAACTATAATTCCATGTTTAACCGATGAGGATTGTATATCATCAGTTTATTTCAAATTTGTATTTCAACAAACTGATGTTCAGAAATGTAAATACCCATTTATTTCACACATTTATTTAAGTCTCTGAAATTCAGTTTTCTGTTACCATACAGTATTTCTTCAATACAATTAAAAACTGGCTTGAAAGGCATATTGGTCATTTTGAACTGTCATTTGACCCAAACTAGAATCACTTGAGAGTGCAAAGTTGTTTAATCCTTGGAACCCATGTGGTAGGAGGAGAAATCAGACTAGGTTTCAGACTTGTCTGTAGGAGGTTACCTTGACTGTAAATTGACTCAGCCACTGTAGACAACACCATTCCCTGGAAGTGAGTCTATGCTTGAGAACAAACAAACAAACAAGAATCCATGAATTTATTCTCTGTCTACTCTTGCCTGTGGATATGATGCATCAAGTTTGTGCCTTGACTTTCCCCAATAATGGGCTGTAACCTAGATCTGTAAATAGAATAAATCCTTGCTCTTCTAATTTGATTTTGTTTAGAATTTTTTTAAAAAAAATCATTAGAACAGTTTTTAAAAATCAGAACATGCAGTGTGAATAAAATTTTGAATAACATTTTAAATAAAATAGAAGTTTCTATTTTAGTCTTTCAAGAGAAGTTCAAGAAACAATAACCATTAGTGTGGCTATTGAGTAGGACATTAAGATTGCAAAATCTTTCCTCCAATTGAATTATCCTTTCCTTTTATGTTGTTTTTGTCCTCAACATGAACTCAAAAGTCATTGTGCAAACTCTCATCATCATATCCAAGCACAGAATATAAAAGGGAAATTCAAAGAGGTACATTTTCCTCCCTGGAAGAGCTTCCTACAATACCACCACCTTATTCCTGTTTATACTGAACAAGCTTCCTCTTTGCCAAGTAAGCTAGGAAACATAGTTTTCCTGAGGCCATTTGTGATCCTAACATGAGAGCTATTGTATAAGGGATATGGCAATAAATGTCTGTTTTCTATGAAACTAGATACCATCCAAAATAATGTTGGTTCCTGTGTGTGGCATCTATTGCATAAGGAATTAACAGATAAACTAAAAATACTGATTATTACTTAGATTTTTAACAATGGAAATGAGTGTGGTTGAACTACATAAATCTAAACATGTAAACTATACAGTATGGGTGCATTCTTTACTTTTCACAGGTGACAGTAAATCAATTTAAAATAATCAAAACTCATTATTTTTGGAACCAACATTTTTGGATGGTATCTAGTTGCACAGAAAACAGACATTTACTGCCATATCCCTTATACAATAACAAGACAGCAATTGAAGCAAGTTACTAATAATACAAAAAAGACTCAAAAGAAGAATTTAAAGTAGTTAAGCTAGAGTAACATAGTTTCCTTAGAGGAAGTCTCTGTTCTGGGAAATGTGAGCTTGGGGATGATTTTTCTATAAATCTTACCTTTTAGCTACTAATTTTTGGCACTTTTATACTACACTCTGTTGGCTCCTTGCTTCAGTTGGTAGTCTATGTTTTTAGCTCTTTTGTTTTAAAATATATTTAGTGATTACATTAATTCTTAACTCAAATTTTAAAATCTGCATAATTTACCAAGATTCTTAACTCAAATTCCATGAATTCTTCAGCTTAGATATTCAGTTAAGATACTCACTGTGGGAGATGGGTGATATGTAAAGACTCTTGGTGTGTGAGCATGAGGACCTACCTGAGGCAGATCCATAGGGGTAATGTAAAAGCCAGGCAGCTCACATGTACCTGTAATCCCAGCACTTGTGGGAAGCAGTCAGGAAGGTCACTTGGGCTTGCTGGTCAGCCAACCTACTTCAAAACAAAACAAAACAAAACAACACAACCAAGCTCAAGGGAGAGACCCTGTCACAGAGAAAGACACCCAAACCTCCCGGTCTCCTCTGGATTCTGAACAGGAGTACATATACCTGCATACACACGCACACACCACACATTCACACACACAAGAAAACAAGAGACTATTAAAATTAATAAGGTGTTTTATTACATCAAATTATCTATTACTGTCCTTAGCGATAATAGGTCTAATGAAGAGAGTGCCTTTCTCCCCCATCTCTTCCTCTTCCTTCTGTTCCACTTCCTCTTCCTCTTCCTCTCCTCTTCCTTCTTTCATTCTTCCTTTCTTTGCTTTTGTCCTGTGATGTAGGCTGGTGTAAACTTTCCTAGTGAACACATCACTCTTTGTTTCATCTTTAACAGGAGTGGAGGAGGTAGTTTTAGAAATGCTGACAGTTAGACACAGCACTACTGCTTTCATTAAGTTTGTGGTGATTCATTGAATGATCAAGATGCCCTGAAAGGAAACAAGCCAGCAAGTAGCTGCTGACTGTGCAAAGATTTGAGGAGACTCTTTAAGGAAATGACTGAATAGTGTATTCTGTAAAGCAGTATGTGTTCTCTGTGAAGCAGAATGTAGAACTAGAGGCACTTTATTGTGATTCCTCTTCGGGGAGTCTATTTTGACAGCCTTAACTAATTATTCTTCGTAATTTTCTGTATATGCTGAACACTCAAGGATGACTCCAGTATAAAATGAAAAGCATTCTTTTTATGGCAATGTTCATACCACTACCCCAAATATTTCTTGTGTATGTCACAGAAAGCAACAACTATATAAAAACAAAGTTCAGGAAACAGAAAAGAACATATTTGCTGAGAGTTTCCCCCAGTCAGGAATCATCCTTTGTTCTTGATAGAGGAACGTGAAATGCCATCTCTCACAGCTATTCAGAGAAAATTCTCTCTGGCAGGTCTTAGAGGGTACTAGGAATAAAGCTATCCATTTTTAAATGTATTTCTTAATATGTATTTCTTTGAAATCGAGGTAAATCTTACCTGTGTTAGTATGTATAAATATGTATTTTATGAATTCCAACAGGTTGGCCCCCTCCCAGGACAGGAACTTACCATCATTTTCATTATTTCTAGCTGTTATTACTGTCCCTTGGCCTTTGCTAAGACAGATGAGGTCAGTTTCTAGTTAACATCATGAGTGCTAATCCCACGAAAAAGATCTGTGTTAAAATGTTCCTCATCATCACCTTACGCAGATGGAAGAGTCTCCTTTTGTCTTTTTATACAGCTAAGGGGAACAGAATGGGGAGCATAAGAATGCCAGACAGAGGAGGGCTTTGAGATCTCCAAAAATACATCTATTTACATTGGTGTCTTTTCAGAAAATCACCCTGCTCACCTACTATCTCATTCCTTGAATCAGTCTCATGTGTCTTCACACGATGTACTTTTAAACATACCAGTCATTCAGCTGTATCAAATCCAATTCAGTGAAACTAATTGAGTACTGCTTTATTTTAAACAATGACTGATGCAATTATCTCTGTGTCTTATGGTTTCTATTGCTGCAATGATGAAACACCATGACCAAAAAACAAGTTGTGAAAGAAAGGGTCTATTTGCTTTATATTGCTCATCCTGCTTTTTTACATATATATACCCAGGACCACTAGTGCAGGGATAGCACCACCCACAATGTGCAGGATTATGCCATATCAATAAGTAATTAAGAAAATGCCCTAGAGCTAGATCTATGCAGGCATGTTTTTTAATTGTTCCCTCCTTTCTGACACCTCTAGCTAGTGTCAACTTGATACAAAACGAGCCAATGCACTGTGATTTCTGAGCTTCCAGTATACTTTGGAGTATGTGACTAACCCTACTACAAACTCTTGGCATGTTCTTGCTAGCTCTGTTCAACCTGAAGTCTTTTCATTACTCCCATTGATCTTTATCTATTTTCGTCATGGAAGCAACCATTCTGGTAAGTGTTTCAGATTACTTTAGCTGATCTTTGGGTCTGTCTTTATTGGACTATTCTACTTTGTATTCTTATTAGCTACACATAAGAGATTCCCTGAGCACAGAGAACATAGCCTGATAGCCAGTGTTCTCTGTTCACTAAGAGCAATGTCATTTGAGATGTTGTTGTGAGAATTTGATGATATAGACAGACATCTAGATACATTTCATACAAAAACAAAAAACAAAAAAAAACCAAAAAAACCTATCGAACTGAAGACTCTCCACATTCCTACCTTTCTACACAAGATCCAGTTCTTGGCAGAACATTCTTGTACTTAACAGCCCGTAGAGGAAAATGTTTCTTGAGTAAATTAGGGAAGAAATTCTGGAATGGTAATTGCTGTCACTTTAAAATGGAATATAAAGACATTTACAGATGTCCTTCTTTCTAAAGTTATCTCAGCTCTTGCTTTCCAGTTATTTTAGCAAACTGAATTTCTCTGCCAGGTTACAACCCTGAAATAAATGGGTACCCAAGGCTAGCTAGTCCATGCACATGTAATGCAAAGATTAAATACATTGATAAATAAATGTGTAATTAAAATGTGTTACAAATATCCAGTCTTGAATTTTAGGCAATATTAACCAAGTGTGTAAATACTAGGCAATAAGTGTATGCAATACTTCACATTATAATATTCATTTTAATAATTCATAACCTACCAAATAACCTGGTACAAATTACTTTCAGTGCTTCCTGGCTGTCACAGAATTTTCTAACATTTTTTTCATTTGCAATACATAATTTGAAGAATTACATACCTTAGCTTTAGTTGTAAGTATTGTGGTTAGGCAGGGGAAAGGTCATGTAACTATAACAAGAGAAACATCACGAAAATCTCTGCATTGAAGACCAACTCAATTCTCTTTACAGATATCTATAGTGAAAGAAAATGTAATTCTGACTTTAAAGATGTTCTTAGACATTTCATAGACTTGAAGCCTTGGTTTTGTCATGGGGATCTTAAGCTAAAGCTAGAGTTTGTGAGCTGACTTTCTGCTGTATGAAATTGTTAAAAAGTTACTTAAAGGTTTTGTGAAAATTACACTGAAATATAATCACAGTTTTCTGTTTACAAGAGTCTGATATTTTGTGCTTTTTTTCAGAGTGCTGAATGACATGGTAACCTTCATTTCTGTCTCTTTATTAATACAATCCTCCCCTACTGGAGCTGTTTATAGAAAATAATTTATTTCTCAGATTATGTATAGCTGGAGGTAACCAGTCAGCTAACATCTGACCAGTGAGATGTAGAAAGTTGTGTGGGTGATTCTGCAAACATCTCTTAAAGAACTGCTAGTGTTTATCATTTCCCACCCACCCCCTTCCCTTCTTTGGTTTTGCTGCTGGAGATGAAGCAGTGATGAACTGCAGCTGGCATATAGCATAGTTGGATGACCTTGAAATGGAAAGCATACATTTTGCTGTTGAGCAATAAAATGGAAAAGCTCAGTACTCTGGCTTGTGCTATAAAATGCCTCTCTGACCTGATTGGATCCAAGGTTGTTTTACAAGAGACAACCACTTAAACAACAATAATTTTGGAATATATCAGTATATGCTTGTGGCTGAACATAAAGCTAATTATTAAACATTGTCTCTAACATTAAAATAGCTATTACTAAGACAATTTTTTGTTTTATTTCATTAGGTTTTCAGAATATTCTGTGAGAAATACATAGAAAATGTTTTATTCCTCTATAAATATAAAGTACAGTATGAATTATTTATTTCTAATGTGTAGAAACACTGGTTACTTCAATTCTCAGGTCATTGGTATATATAATTTATATATACCAAATATATATGTATATATACATATATATTCATATATGTGTATATATATATATTCAGACTATATGTATTTTAATGAAAGAATCTGATAATGCAGAAAATATTAAAAATCTCTCTACTTGGAATATTAGCAAAAAAAAAAAGAACAGTTTCCATTTTTAGCTTTAACTTCTTTCTTTGGAACAAAGTTTCATTTTATAGGCCTGACTGGCCTGAAATTTGTCACATATACCAGGCTATCTTCAAACTTGTAGTGATCCATCTGTCTCTGTCTCCCAAGTACTGGGAGAATTAGGCTGGGAAGTTCTGTGAGAGCAACAGTACATTCCAGAGCAATCCACAAATAAAATGTATGCTTTATGTCTCTCAGTATATGTTGCTGTCTGTTGGGATGCAACAATGCTATAACCAATCATTTCCTTTTATCCACATTTTAGAAGGCAGTCTGTAGTGGTTTTGGCCTAATGATGCTTATATTATGTTAATTTGGGTCCCCAAAATTGCTTGCATGAGAATCCTCACATCTGCATGTAAGATACTGAGAGACACTACCCCCAGTTGGTTCTGATTGGTAAATAGTGTTCCCAGCAGCCAATAGTAGAGCAGGGCAGACAGAGCCGGGACATTTAGGACTCCCAATTGGTGAGGGACCAAGGAGAAGGAAGAAAAACCTCCACCATGTGGGGAGAGGTTGAAGAAAGCAGATGCTATGCCTGAGAACTTGTGAGACAGAAGGCATAGCTGCTGTGTAGGAGTCGGGGTAGAGCAGCCCCAAGAAGGCTGCCTGACTAAGTCCAGAGCAGCAAAGATGGAAAATAGATTTTAGTAAGTAATAATTCAGGAATATCAGAGAAAGGTGGATTAGCCACGTGGAGGTTAGGAACTGACTCAGCCATTGAGCTGTTTAATGCATATCAAAATACAGAGCTCTCTCTCCTTCTCCTCTCCTTCTCCCCCCCCCCTCTCTCTCTCTCTCTCTCTCTCTCACCCAGAACTTTGGGTTGGATAGTAAGGAATGCTGCCTCAGATGGGACCAATTTGAGTAATTAATGGGGTTATACTACAGCAGTCAAACATAAAGACTAAAGAGTTAATATGCATTGGGCTAAAATGATAAAAGTAAAGGAGAATATTTAACCTTTATAAGCAATAAATTGCTGAATTTAAAAACAAATATCAGCTTATACATCTGTGATTAGATGATAGCCAAGTCTCACATCTTTATCAAAACTAAAGTTTTAAATTATAATCTTTTAGAATTTCTATAGGAATGAGAAGTTGGTGCATATAACTATAGCAAAGTATGAGCATATTAGGAAATGATGATCAGAAGAGTCAATCATAAGTGGCACTGAGCTATGAATTGTTTCTCATGGTACACTGATCATCTATGCTCATTGGAACACAATCACTCATCAGGCAAGTTTGATATCTTGAAAATGTAAGGGAAACATTATAGATAATTCAATTTTTAAAAAATAGTTTGTGAGGGTTAGCCTTAATTGTTATTTTGACAAGATTTAGAATGACCTAAAAGTACCTCCGGGCATTTCTGTGAGAGTGTTTCCATTAACTGGGGTGAAGACTTTAAAGTGAGAGGCTCCATCCAATAGCCAGCCTGCCTGTAAAGAGGTCTGAAGGACTTGGGGTGATGGTTCACCAGGTATGTGTGTTTACTGTACAATAATGAAGACCACAGTTCAGATTCCAGCACCCATGTAACAAGCCAGGCTTCACACATGTGCCTCCAACCCAGCTCCAAGCCCGAGTGGAGACAGCAGTACTGGGGCTTGCTGTCTTTCAGTGTAGCTGAGAAAATTTGAGTGTTCAAGGAGTGACTCTGCCTCAAAGAAAATGGTGGAGAGAAATAAAGGAAGAAACCCAGTGTCCTCTTCCAGTCTCTGTGTACATTCATAGGTGCATGTACTCACACAGATGTATATACACACACACACACACACACACATACAAACAAACCATAAAATTGATTTAGAATATAAGATGTCTGTCATTGAGATGCCATCTCTCCTTCTGAGCAACTGTGTCTACTGCTCCTGTTGACAAGCTGGCATCTTCTGCAGACATCACACTGAAGATTCTTTGTGATGCAATGTGAGGTCATACAACTGACTCTCCAGGTAGTAGCTAGGCAGGCACTATTGAGGCACACAGCTCTCTGGATTGAGCATCTACTGGGTTCTCAACCTCCTAAAAATACAGCCAGCCATTATTATGAAAGCCAAGCTAATAAAGCCCCTGCCCACCCCTCTCCCTCATCTTTGTCTCTCTGTGTGTCTCTACCTGTATCTTTACCTGTATCCGAATCTCTATCTATAGCTCTATCTGTATCTCTATTGATAATCTCTAACCAATACAAAACTAAAAGTAAAATTTGAACATGAAATCCACTTAACTTTGGAGCATACTTGAGAGCTGAATGTTAATTTGGCCTACACAATAAGAGACTTCTAAAAGAAGATTAAATGACTCCACTTATAGTAATTGACTCCCCATAAGAAACAAAGAGAAACACTATCTAGTTAAGGATATTCATAATTTGCATATTCAGGATTCCCACAGATTATGTTCAACCAAAAATCAACTCCTAATAAGTATTATGGGTAATATCATTATTCATATTAATGTTGATTTAATATTAATAAAAGTTATGAATTTTGCTTACTAGTGTAAGCAAAACAGGTAAAAACAGGTAAAGCACTTGGGAGGCAGAGGCAGGCAGATTTCTGAGTTCGAGGCCAGCCTGGTCTACAGAGTGAGTTCCAGAACAGCCAAGGCTAGACAGAGAAACCCTGTCTCAAAAAAAGAAAAAAGTGCTACATAAGTTTGTTCACTCATATAATCTGTAAGTTACACAGAGAAGACAGTTATCTTTGAGGAGTCTTCAGCAGAACTTAAGCCTATTTGCTTCTTGACTGTGGACCTAGCAGCCACTCCAGGAAACCAGCCTATTGCTTATTATGTGCCACCTATTGTGGGATTTTATAACATCATCCCAGATGGAAAGAGACTGCCTTTCTCTGCCCTATAATTTCTTTCTGCTTAGTGATTTTGTCTTGGTGTCTCAAAGGATTTCATGTGTAATGCCTCAGTGTAATGCCTCAGTTTACCTGTTACAACAGGGTTTAAGTTGGGTTTTCCCCATAGTTTGATCAGAGCATCAAAGTAAACTTGCTTCTTTGGGAAGGCTTTCTATAATATGCCTTTGCTGGAGGCTGAGTGGCTTTCCAAGCTGAAACATTAACAAAAGCTCTATCTTATGGCTACAATTAGATAATTTTTTTAAATGATGGCATCTGGTCTATTTAAAATCTATTTTCTGTTTTACTCTTTATATATATATATATATATATATATATATATATATATAAATCTGGTAATGCAAATATTTTCTTTTCAATGAGCAAGAAATATATTTCTGTTTAATTCATGGTATGTGTAAGGACAATATGGATCTCCTTAGCCATGTGACCTTCAAAGAGAGGGTAGTCTTGAACTCCTCATAAATTCTTTCACCCTGATGAGAAAAGGTACAGCATTGTCACTAGGACCTTGGAGGAGCAATAGCTCTGAATGTTGAATTTCACACACACACACACACACACACACACACACACACACACACACACACAATACAACCAAGAAAAATACTCAGAAAAGAGTTGCAGCAAGAGGGATTATTAGGATGGTACGTGTCCCCATCCCCTTTTAGAGATCTCCTGAACTGTATTTAGGGATTTGAAGGTGTGCATCTCTTGATAACTTGAAGGCTGACAGAATGGTGAACAGAGGAGCACTCTTTTTATGTTTTTTAAAAATTTATTACTTTACATGCCCTCTCTCCTGATCCTCCTACACACACAGTAATTCACCCCATGCTCCCTCCTCTTCTCCTCTGAGAGAGTGGAAATTCCCCTGGGTATTTCCCCATCCCATACATCAAATTGCTACAAGGCTAGATGCATCCTCTCCCACTGAGACCAGACAAGGCAGCCTAATTGGGGGAATGTATTCCCCAGACAGGCCACACCTTTAGGCATAGCCCCTGCTCCAGTTAATGGGTGACCACATAAAGACCAAGTTGCAGATCTGCTCATAGGTGTACAGCAAGGGTGGGGGAAATCAGTTCATTCCCTGTATGATCTTTGGTTTTCTCTTTGAGAGCCCCAAAGGGTCCAGGTCCTACAGAGTTCATATATCCTTAGGGACCCTCAATTCTTCCCCCAATTTTTCCATAAGATTTCCCCAGAGCTTCATCCAATGTTTGGCTGTGGGTCTCTATATCTGTTTCACTCAGCTGCTTAGCAGAGCCTCTCAGAGGACAGTTAAGCTAGGCTCCTATCTGTAAGCATAAGAATATTATTTATAGTGTCAGGGATTGGTGCTTGGCCATGGGGTGAATCTCAAGCTGGGATGGTTATTGGTTGGTCATTTCCTCGGTCTCTGTTCCATCCCCATATCCCTGCATTTCTTGTACACAGGATAAATTTGGGTTTAAAATTTGAGGAACTTTTACTATTGCTCCAATGGAATTCTTGCCTGGCTACAAATTATGGATTCTTCAGGTTCCATAGTTCTACTGCTGTGAGTCTCAGCTAAGGTCAGCCCCATAGATTCCTGGGAGCCTCCTCTATCCCAGGATGGGATCCTCTAGATGCCTTCCATCCTCATACCCCCACCAAGTGCAGATTTCCATTCATTCCCTGTAGGGCAGTCGACCTTTCCAGAAAGCTTGGTAAGGTTGAGTAGGTTTAGAAACCCCAGCACCCAGGCACTCATCTGAGGATGGTAGTAGGCATCTCCCTGCTGCCTACCAAGATTGCTGGCCCAGAATATGTGACCACACTCAAGAAAAGCAGATGTAACCAATGGTCACATAGTTCAGAACAAAGCTCTCCATGCTAACGGGGTATCTAAAGACCCTAGGGATTTAGCCAATTAGCTTTCCTTCCTGGCTGTTCCATGCTGCAAATGGTATGTAATCTCTGGTCCACATTCAGGAGGTGGTATGTACCCATTTTCCATGATAAACAATCAATGAACAGTTTAGAAACAAAGACTGTCTCTTTCATCAAGAACCACTGTGGGGAGCATGGAAAAACCTTCACCTACAGAGCTATGCTACCTAAGTCTCCCATAGAAGGCCCTCTGTGCTCCCAGATAATCACCCACTAAGCAAAGGACAATCACAGATGAACTAAGTTGGGATTGCCCATCCCCCTTGCCCCCATCCCTGGGCTCATCCTCAGCCCATGGGCCCCCTCCATTCCCAATACCCACAATTTCCAGTGTCATCTGGATGTCTAGTAGTTTGAGAACCCCTGGCTTTGGGCTCCTCCTGGCAGGTCCATGGGCCCTCCTCTCTTCCTGCCTCTACATGCTTTTCCAGTGGTGACTGGAAACCTGAGAGTCAGGGAACTCCAGCTTTGGCCTCAACCTATGTCACTTCTTACTTGGGCTTCAAAGACTCTGTAGAGCCTTAGCTTACCAGGGAATCCCCTGAGTGAGCCATGTGGAACCAAAATCAATGCAAAAAGTAAGAGGAACTTATTGTTCCAGTGCACTGGGGTCGTCCCAGACCCAAAGGAGGTGTGGCAACCCCAAGCAGCTCATTCAGTGAGCTTTTATACAGTTTTCAGGGCAGCAGCCATTAGGGACAATATGATTGGCAGAACAGTGTGACTTTGTAAACTGGTCTTTAGAGGATGAGGTGGCAAGGACTTCCCTTGTCTGAAGTGGGCAACAGTCCATCCTGTGGAATGTGTCCCCCACACGCAGGTCAATTGCCATCCTGTGGTCTGAGGAATATTAATTAGTCTCTCCCTTCCAGAGGGGCAAATGTTCCATGACCTTTCCAAAGTTACTGAGCTGACCTTTTCACTCCCCAAGTTTCTTTGTGCATGCTTCAATCTTGAAGCTATTGTGGATAGTTATGGAGCTCATATCCCTGGTCCTCTGTACTTAGCTCTTGATATCTTTGTCTCAGGACCAGAAACTGTACTATGGCTATTCAAGCTTTAATAAAGGCATCTAAGCAATTTAGAATGTAAAGGCCAAAGGTCAGAAGCAGAGGCAAAATGATCAGGGGTCCTAACAATGTATAAATCAAGGTAGTAAACCAGGGGGAACTGTTAAACCAAGACTCCAACCAGCCCTGACTCTGTCTTCTCTCTCTCTCTCTTCCACTTGGCTAACCCTTCTCTCACCTTGGCCATTGAATCTTTAACTACCCCCAAAATGGTCTCCAGTATGTGCTTCTCAATGTTTCATACCCCCAGGTAGCATAGAAGAAATGATTGGCCCCCTAAAACTGATGGGCCTGTTACTGGCTTCTCCCATCTCGGGGACACATATATATGGGGTTTGTCACAGGACACTTTTTAATTTTGGGTGTCCACAGCCTAAGCCCCACCCTCCAAGGAAACTTCTGGGACATGGTTTAGATTTACAAGTCCCTCATCCCCTACATTCAGGCAATCTCTCTCCCTGCGTCTCTAGGGCAGCAACACCCCAGATGTCAAGGCCCACTGCTAAATCACAGAAATCAAAGACAGGGTCCAGCCACCAGATACAACTCAGGTAGTGGACCAAGCCACATCACCTGTGGCTGAGAGCACCTGCCAAGTCACTTTAGTAGGGCTGTGGGGGCTGCTGAGGCTCAGTGCTGGAAGATACACCATAGCAATCTCCTGGTTTCTCTGGCCTTGCAGAAGTGGGTTGCTTGGGTGTCTGGCTGCTATCTAGTTGGCATCAAGTGCAGGTGCTGATTTGATGTGAACCCAGGCATTTATTCTATTAGCTTTAATGGAGGTCAGGGTCAACAACATCAGGAACGGCCCTCTCCACTTTGCTTCCAAGTGTTCAGCACAACATTTCTTAACATATACCCAACCTCCAACTTGGTACTACTGTGGTACCTCTGGGGTACCTGCATTATACAGGGCACTAATTTAGGCCACAATTCCAAGTAGCTGATCTGGAAAGCTTGCAATCGAGCAATAAGATCCTTGTCAGCCTGAAAAGTCACTCTAGGGGTATCAAGAGCCGGGATCAAGGGAGTGGGTGTCCCATGCAGGATCTCAAAGGGGTCAGATTGAAATGGTAGGGAGTATTCAGGGCCAAGGGGAGGAGCACCAATCAGTCCAAGCCAGTCTTCAAGGTCAATTTAGTCAAGGTCTTTTGTAGGGCATCTGTTTATTTTCTTTACGTGCCCTGAGCTCTGGGAATGGTATTCACAATGGGACTTCCAATTAGTCCCCAATATCTCTGCCAATCCCTGACTTACCTTAAGAGACAAAAGCAGGACCATTGTCCAATCCAATTACCTTGGGCACTCTGATCCTCTGGAAATTTTTCTTCTAATATCTTCTTAGCTACCATGGTAGCTGTTTCCTGATTGGTAGGGAATGTCTCAATCCAGGGAAAGCATCTACACACACTAGAAGGTATTTGTAACCATATTTTCCTGGCTTAGCTTCTGTAAAATTGACCTACAATAAACTCCAGGATGTTCTCCCCTGGGTCTTTTGCCCTGTTCGTTCTTGGCTGCATAAGCATTCACTTGCTGGCATACCTTACACTGTTCTATCATTCTGGCCTAGAACCTGAGAATATGTATATTAGGGTTCTTAACTGCTTGACAAGCTTTCTATCCCCTAAATGAGTCCATCTGTGCATTTGATCTATTAGTCTCTTGTTTGCTTTCTGGGGAGTATAGTTCTCCCATCTTGTGTGTGCCATTGTCCTACCTTCTCTTGGTAATAGTTGGTAGGGTAACTAGCAATCTGAGTCCTTTCTTCTTCAGTACACTGTAAGTGAGGCCATCCCTTAGTCCAGTCCCATTTCCCAGCGGGTGTCTGCCATGTACACTTTTCCTGACAGCAGTTTGAGGAAAAACTTCAAGGAAAGTCAGTCTCCTGCCCCCGCATTGTCGCCTGGCACCCGTAACTCAGAGGAAGCCCAGATATGTTCTTGTACTTGTGTGCTAGGTGCCCACCAAAATATGATTTATTTACAGCTGGACAAAATCGGACATTGCTCTCTGACCTTCACCAATGTTCCAACATCTCAGCCAAACCCTGGCTTGGAATTTACCCACCCAGACTAATTGCCTCTGGCATTGTGGGTAGGGCAGTGAAGCTTACAGAATGGAAGGCTTATCCCAGGGCAAGGTCAAGTAAAATCATCATTCTCAGTCACACACCACAGCTGTACTAGTCCTAGGAATTAGCAAGAGACTGTCTCTCCACTTCCCCAAAAGATTATCATAGTGGGTGTTTTACCTAGGATGGGCGGGATGTTGAGCCAAGAGTGTGTGTGTGAGAGACAGCATTCTAGAGTCTGCATTCAGCATTCAGACTCACTCACACTCGGACTAGAATCAGAACTTAGGTGGGCTAGGACTTAGATTCATGCAGTCCGTAGCCCCCTGGGCCCAGAGCTCTTGGGCGGGGGGGGGGGGGGGGGGGGGGGGGGGGGGGGATGGAGCACCAGTTGAGATTCAAGAGAGTAAGCATTTGAGATTTGAGCATTTAGCATTGAGGATACGAGATTCGAGCCTCTACCCTCCTGGCTGGTGCACCCACAGCCCCACAGGACTCTGGCTGGGCCCATGGGGCCCGAGCTTACTCGGAGCCCGGGGGTGCTGGGCCAGTGCAGAGGAGATGGATGATGTTTTAGAGCCAGTGTATTTTAGATGGCCTCAGATGTACCTCGACTATTGAGCTGCCAGATTTTTCATTCCACTTTACAATGATTGTAAAAGGAATGCATGTCATTTTTTAAGAAATACACTCAGATCCTACACTACTTGTGTTGAGTCTGTTTGTCATAGCTGAATCCCATGCACATTTGGCCAGAACCCATCGTCCCGCGGAAAAAGGGACCCCGTAAGAAACCCCAGTCCATGGCAGGTGTCTTTTGCAGACCCCTAACCAGGATAAGCTCCTACATAGCCACTTCTTGAGCCGCTTTATCTTCCTGGTTATTGCCCAGGGACACTTGAGTCTCTTCTCTTCTGATGTCTTGGGCAATGAATAATATTCACAGTTGCTGGCTTCATCAGATCCAAGATTTCCTGCTTATTTATTTCTTTTCTTTTTCGTGTGAGCAGTCATTTCTTGGTTATAGCCTCATGAATATGAACTGTGGCAAAGGCATATCTGATATTCATGTAGATGTTGATTTTTTTTTTTTTTTTTTTTTTTTTTTTTTTTTTTTTTTTTTTTTTTTTTTTGCCTGCCACACAGACTACCTGGCACCCATCCACAATGGTGGTGAAAGACTGGGAGACTTAGAAATTGGGAAAAAGCATGTTAACGAAAAGTAATGTATTAGTAAAAATGTAACAAACCAAAAAGGTGGAGTAGCTAGTTCCAGGAACTTGGCTAACTCAGAGCCTCAGGGCTCTGGTTCCCGATACCTGCCCCTCCTGAATGATCCACAATGAGGGCAGAACTAGGAATGAAGGTCTACTGGTTTATGAGACTGGTTTACCTGTCGACAGGTAGATAAAGATTACATTCTTAAAATGAATATGTTTCCCTCCCTAACAGAATACCTTGGGTTGGGTCCCTCTGAAATTTTCCACTGTTTATGTACTGTTTCCTTGGTAACCCTCTCCCCGCCCCCAGCTTGTGGATTTTCTTTTAAATACCCGACACTTCTTGTGTTCAGCGTCGAACTCTGGCCAGCATGGTCACGAGATCGACCCCTGGGGTCGAACTCCTCTGGCCGACATGGTCACTAGATCGACCCCGTACAGGTATTCCCAATAAACCTCATGTGATTGCAGCAAGTTTGATCTCTTGTGAGTCATTGGGTGATGGTGTCATCCCGAGACTTGAGTAAGGATCTCCCCAGTTCTGGGGGTCTTTCATTGGCTCCTGCTTTGTGCTGTCCCTCTACCAGGTAGCTGCTGCCATCAGTGAACCAGGTTGCCTCAGCATCATGGAGTGGCTGATTGACAGGTCCTTTTGCCATCCCTGATCCTCAGATAGAATCTGCTGGCAATCATGAGCTGGTGGATTGAGGTCAGGGTCAGGTAGCAGAGTGGCCGAGTTGAGGGCCAATAGTGACCTGAAGGTCACCCAATCTGAGTTTAGTAATAGAGTCAAATAATGAGTCATGAGGGCATTGGTCAGTCATCAATCCAGGGGCTGTCAAACAATGCTCTCCAAGGTATGGGGAGCTGTCATGGTCAGATTTTGCCCCAGAGTTAATTTATCAGCATCTTCAACTAAAACTGCCACTGCCACTGATATCTGTAGAAAAGCATGCCACCCAGCAGCAGCAGGGTCTTTGACAGATAGGCAACTGGTCTCTTCCAGGGGCCCAGTCACTGAGTGAGCACTCCCTTGGCTATCCCCTATTTTCTGCTACATAAAGGTGCAAAGTTCTGTTGGCATAGGGCAGTCCTAGAGCAGGGCCCTCCAGTAAAGCCTGCTTAATCACTTCAAAAGCCTGTTGCTCTTCTTCACCCCAACTGAAGGGCTGTCTCTTTTTAGTCAAGGGGTAGAGGGGGGACAGCCAATTCAGGAAACCCTGGAATCCATACCCAGCAGAACCAGGCTGTACCCAGGAATTCCCATACATGTTTGGGGCTCTGCAGAGGAGGGATGTGCAGGATGGTCTCCTTTTGAGCATTGGAGAGCCAGCGCTGGCCGTCTTTCAGCAGGTAGCCCAGATAACTTACTTTTCTCTGGCAGATTTGGGCCTTATTGGCTGAGGCTCTGTATCTCAATCCTCCCAGCTCCTCCAAGAGGTGTTTATTCCCCTCTAGACAGTCCTCCTTAGTCTTGGGCCCCAGGTTTCTTAACAGGCAGAAGGGGAGTATTCCAAGCTGATTGCCACTTCCACAGGATCCCTTGTTCTAGGAGCCTGGTAATGTGGGGCCTGATTCCATCCTGAGCCTCCCTCAACATCAGATATTGGTGCACAGATACCAGGGAGGCTTGGGCTCTGAGCTCCACATGGATGGGGTGCTGGTTGGTAGCCCTCTCCATCCCTGCCATCCCAGTCAAGGCCTTGGGAAAGGCCTCAAACCACCAGTCTAGGTTCTGGGGTGCCCTGTCCAAAGTCTCAAACAACTTGTGTTCATCCTCTAGCCTGAAAGTCAGGATTTTCTGTAGATTCCTTCCCTGTCACTTTTTTTCCATCTTCCTTTCATCTTCTTTCTTTTTCTTTCTCTGCTCCTTCTCCTCCTCTGTCTCCCTGTTATGGTAGACTTTCTCAGCAACCTTCACTAAATCCCTCAATGACTTATCCTGTAGTTCCTCTAGCCTCTGAAGATTTTTCTTGATAGCTCTACTAGCCTGGTCTAGAAAAGTCATAGTCACAGTAGCTTTGTGTTCCTTGCTGATGGGGTCATAAGGTGTATACTGACAGAACGCCTCCATGAGTCTCTCTAGAAAGGGAGCAAGTGACTCATCTGATCCCTGTCTAACATCACATACCTTGGTCAAATTTGTAGATTGTCATGTGATCCCCTTGAGACCTGCCAATGTAGCCTGGCAGTAGACCTTCACCTTCTGCCCCTTACCTTCTGCCATATTAAAGTCTCAGTCAGGTTTAGTCAGGGGAAATCCACTATCAATGACAGCCTGGTCAATTGATGGTACCCCCATGTCTCTGGCTTCTGGCTTCCTGCATTATAAATAAAACAGTCTCAAAGAGATTAACCAGCCCTTTGGAAAAAGGGGAGTTGGGGTTGGGTCTTCCAGTTGTACAAGTCAGCCAAAGAGAAGGGCCAATATTGCATAGCCTGATTGCCCCTCTTCCAGATGCCCATACACCCTCAGTGAGAGAGCCACTGTGGTATCAGGGTTTTGGCTCTCAGGTCTCCTCCCATTCCTCCCTCTAGTGAAGGGGGTTACAATGGCCCTCGTCTTGTATGGGCTGAAGAACTAGTAATGGTGCTACAAGGCTATGGGGGCTTGGGTAGGGAGATTTGGAGGAAGAGGGTCTTGGAGTAATAGGTCTGCTGTTGAAGAGTCTTGGAGGATCAGAAGTTTCTCATGTCCTGATCTCTCCTCCCATGCTTCTTTCTTCCTGAAGGCCAGAACCTGTGTGGTGGGTCTTGGGAAAGAAAGGCTTTTATCTATGAGGGAGGAGGGGGGTCCTCCACTAGATTTTTCTAGGTAACTATATAGGGCCCTTGATCCAGGTGCCCTAAGGATCCTGGCCTAAAGACTCTCTCCTCTACTGCTTTTGATCACCTGCAAGTCGAAAGTCCCTGTGAGTGGGTCATGAGGAGAAACAGAGAGTAAATAACTTATCTTTCCATCTGTCCAATTATCCAAAAAAAAAAAAAATGTCATCAGTCTAAGTTCAAGAATATAGAATGAGATACTAAAAACACAGAGAAAAACAATTACCACACAAACAGCTCAACCCTGCCATGGGTGGGCATCCAGGTCCAAGAAAACAGAAAAAGACAATCAACACACAGTTCGCCCCTTCCATGGGCCCAGTTACAGACACCAGGTGCTCCTGAACACATGGCAGGAGCCAGATAACAGAGTTACTATGCCTTGCCAGCCATGCTGAAACAAACTAGGTGCTCCTACCCATATGGCAGGAGCCATATAAACCAGGTTATAATAAGACTTGGCTCCCGTCGATATTGTCTTGCCATTTCCAGAAGGAGCAGAGCCTTCCAGGCTCCCTCCAGGGGGACCTGAAGCATCCTTCAGTACCCCCACACATACCCCCTTGCAGTCACAACATTAAGGCACATCTGCCTGTTGCACTTGACTGTACCAGGCACTGTGGGCTCTCTGAGCCTCCTGGTGCTTGCAAGCAAAAGTTCAAACAGGCTTACAGACTCAGACTTTGACAAACAGAAAGACAAACAGGAACTGTGGTAAAAGCTTGAGACATTGGATTCCAGTGTGTTCCCACAAGGAATTGGATTCCCAGCCAATGCACCAAATGTATGACTCTGTAAAGTCTTAGCTTACCAGGATCCCCTGAGTGAACCACGTGGAGCTGGAATCAATGCAAAAGCAAGAAGAATTTATTGTTCCAGTGCACTGGGGTCATCCCAGACCCAAAGGAGTGGTGGTGGTGGTGGTGACCCCAAGCAGCTTGTTCAGTGAGCTTTTATACAGTTTTCAGGGCAGCAGCCATTAGGCACAACGTGATTAGCAAAAACAGTGTGACTTTTTAAATTGATTGATCTTTAAGGAATGAGGTGGCAAGGACTTTCCTTGGCTGAAGGTGGGCAACAGTCCGTCCTGTGGAATGTGTCCCCACACGCCGATTGGTTCCCACCCTGTGGTCTGAGGAATGTTAATTAGTCTCTCCTTTCCATAGGGGCAAGTGTTCCATGACCTTCCCAAAGTTCTTGAGCTGGCCTTTTCAGGGTGAGGCCCCAGCCCAGGTTGCATTCTCTTACCACCTGAGTAGAGCATTGGTGCTTTCCACAAGCTCAGCACCTGATGATGATGTAGGGTAAAATGGATTCTAACAATAGCAGTTCCTTTTTTGAAGGTT
>NW_022196905.1:206311399-206320373 GCF_008632895.1 Mastomys coucha
TCAAGAGATCTCTTGAGACCTAACACAGTACTTCAAGAATTTTTTCTAACAGGATTTCTGATTTTAGTCAGAAAATCCACTGACAGCAAACTCTTTTAAAATTTTTCATAGCTCCTTTAGAATTTTTTTAACAGGATTTCTGACCAAGGTTTGAAATCCCAAGAACTGCTCAGAGAGCTGATACAGCTCTTTTAGAATTTTAAAATTCTTTTAGAATTTTAGCAATCCAGAGAAGACTGTCTAAAGAGTGAGCACAGCTCTTTTAGAATTTTTTCTGGCTTTCTTGTTTTGATCAAAAAACCAAGAATTACTTTCAGAATTTTTCTAACAAGATTTTTGACTTGGTCCTAAGATTCATGAGTTTCTTTTATAGCAGATTTTTCTGACTTTGGTCAGAAAACTCATGAGCTATTTAGAGAGATTTTAGAATTTTTACTAGCATAGAGAGTTGTTGAAGGGGGTCTATTCATTCCATTTTTGTCTCCACACAGAAACTAGGCTTTAGGCCGTCCTTGCAGACTATGAAACTAGGCCATAGGTCATATGTTCCAGGAACAGACCATGAAACTAGGCCATAAGCCATCTGTTCCAGGAGCAGACCCCAAAGTCTAGGAACAAGACAGTAAAATCTCCAACCCCAGGAATAGCCTGAAGAGAGACTCACATAAATGGGAGATATCTTATCTCAGGACAGGCCATCTGTGCTGGGCAGCCCATCTGGTAGTTAATCATTCATGATGCAGTAATGCCATCCACCTAGGGTATCCATCTGGGGCATCCTGGTACCCACCAATGACATTTTAGATTACCTAACACTAACATAGTAGCCAATCAAAATTGTACTAATGTCAGGGCTTTGGCCCCTACCAATCATATTAGACATTACCTAATCCTTCTAGAGAATTCCCCAGGTTCCCTATAAGAAGGCCTGCCTACCTTTGTCTGGAGTCATCACCATTTTGATGCAGTGGTGACCCCAGCATGCTGGTTGTTTTTGCAGAATAAAGTCTCTCTTTTCTTGCATACTATTTGAGTCTGAGATCTTCCTTCAGCAATTCTCCACTCCTAATGTAATTTTGAGTAGAAAGTTGACTGTCTCAACGAGAGAATATTTACAATAGCAAGAATAAGCTGTCTAGAGCAGAATACACACACACATGCACACAAGCATGGAGAGAGAGAGAGAGAGACAGAGAGAGAGAGAGACAGAGAGACAGAGAGGAGAGAGAGAGAGAGAGAGAGAGAGAGAGAGAGAGAGAGAGAGAGAGAGAGAGAGAGAGAGAGAGAGAGAGAGAGAGAGAGAACAGGAGAACAGCCTGGAAAGCCATCTCAGCAGAACATAGGCTGCTAGCTTAGACCCATTACTTGACTTGGAGTCACTTGATTCATGGTTCTCAAATACCCCTCCCTCAGAACCCCTCTCCAAGCCCAAGCTGCTCCTTGGCATGCTATCTCCTGAGTTTTTAATCTTAGCCATTCTGTAAGATATAATCTCAGGTTTGCTTTGATTTGCATTTCCCTGACAACTAAAGATTTTCAACATATCTTGAAGTGCTTCTTGGGCATTTGAGACTCTTCTGCTGGAAATTCTTTGTTTAGATCTGTACCCCATTTTTTCATCAAGGTATTTGGGTTGTTGGTGTCTCACTTTTTGAGTTCTTTGGTGTGATCCCTCTGTGAACAATAGGAATGGTAAATATTCTTTACTAGTCTGTAGGCTGTCATTTTGTCCAACTGACAGCATCTTTTACCTTACAGAAGCTTTTCAGTTTCATTCAGACCCACTTATCAATTGTTGTCCTTAGAGCTTGAGCCATTGGCACTCCCTTACGGATGTTGTCTCCTCTACCAAATAGTCCTGTAGCTACTTGCCACTTTCTGTTTTATTAAATCTGGTGTATTGGGTTTTACATTGGTGCCAGGAGCCATGGTCTTAACCACGGCCTTATGTAAAATTACTAGATTGCGCATACAGCTCTGAGGGAACATGTGTAGTCTAACAGTAAGATTATTTGTGGGTGTGGAGGACACTGTACTTTGGTTGCAGGAACTGAAGATTACCACTTGGTGTCCCTTGCCCTGGGTTCTTCCCCCTCCCTTGAATCTTTCTCCTGCTTGTGCTTTATTGCCACCCCTGAACTAAAGTTTTTCGGAGCTTTATCAGACAACTGTCTTGCTCTCATTCCTCGTGTCTCTTGTCGCTTTCAGTCTCTCTCTCTCCCCTGCCCTAGGTCCCTGGTGAACACCCCCAGGATCGGGGCAGATTGGGATCTTTGATCCACCTGGATTTGAGTTTTGTGCAGTGTGATAGATGTGGATCTATTTGCATTCTTCTATACATAGACATCCAGTTAAACTAGTACCATTTGTTGAAGATGCTTTCTCTTTTTCCACTGTATGGTTTTCCCTTCTTTGTCAAAAATCAAATGTCCACAGGTGTGTGGTTTATTTCAGGGTCTTACATTCCATTCCATTGATTAATTTGTCTGTTCCTATACCAGGACCAAGCAGTTTTTATTACTGTTGCTCTGTAGTACAGCTTGAGGCCAGGGATGATGATTTTTCCAGGAATTCTGTTTATTGTTTAGGATTGTTGTAGATATCTTAGGTAGGTTTTTTCCCCCATATGAAGTTGACAATTACTCTTTCAAGGTCTGTAAAGAATTGTGTTGGATTTTTGACAGGAATTGCATTGAATCTATGGATTGCTTTTGGTAAAATGGGCAATGTTTCACTTTGTTAATACTACCAATCCATGAGCCTGGGAAATCTATCCATCTTTTGATATCTCCCTCAATTTCTTTCTTTAGTGATTTGAAGTTCTTGTCATACACATCTTTCACTTGCTTGGTTAGAGTTACACACACCAAGATATTTTATATGATTCATGGCTATTGTAAATGTTGTTTCCCTAATTTCTTTCTTGGCTGGATTATCATTTGTATAAAAGAGGGCTACTGATTTAGTTGAGTTAATTTTGTATCCAGCTGTTTTGTTGAAAGTGTATGTCAGCTGTAGGAGTTCTCTGGTAGAACTTTTGTGGTCACTCATGTATAGTATCATATCATCCAAGAATAACAATATTTTGACTTCTTTTTCAATTTGTATCCTCTTTATCTCTTTTGGTTGTCTTATTGCTCTAGCTAGAACTTCAAGTACTACATTGAATAGATAGGGAGAAGATGGGCAGCCTTGTCTTTTCCCAGATTTTAGTGAAATTGCTGTAAGTTTCTCTCCATTTAAGTTGATATTGGCTATTGGCTTGCTACATACACATTGCTTTTATTATGTTTAGGTGTGTGCCTTGTATCCTGATCTCTTCAAGGCTTTTAATATGAAGAGGTGTTGGATTTTGTCAAAGGCTTTTATAGTATCTAATGAGATGATCATGTAATTTTTTTTCCCCTTTCAGTTTGTTTATACAGTGCATTATGTTGACAGATGTTTATATATTGGACCATTCCTACATCCCTGGGATGAAGCCTACTTGATCATGGTGGATGATGTTTTTATGTTCCTCAATTTGGTTTTCAAGTAATTTATTGAGTATTTTTAAATCAATCTTCATAACAGAAAATTGGATTGAAATTCCATTAATATGTTCAGTCTTTAGGTTTTAGGGTGACTATGAACTCAGAGAATGAGTTTGGCAATGTTCCAACTGTTTCTATTTTGCAGAATCATTTGTGGAGTATTGGTTTTATCTCTTTTTTGAAAGTCCAGAAGAATTCTGTGCTAAAACCATCTAGACCTGGGCTTTTATTGCTTGGGGAATTTTTAATACTTGCTTCTATTTCCTTAGGGATAATTGGGCTGTTAATTTGATCATGCCTTAACTTTGGAAAGTGGTATCTGCCTAGGAAAGTCATATGTTAAGGTTTTCCAATTTAGAGGAGTACTGGGTTTTGAAATCTAATTGATAGATTTCAGACCTGATTTTGATTATTTTCTGCCTTCTTTCTACTCCTCTTTGGTGTGTTTGCTTTCTTTTTTATTCTAATGCTTTCAGTTGTACTTTTAAATTGCTGGTATGAGATTAGAACTTTCTAATCTCTATATGGGGGCACTTAGTTCTATGAACTTTTCTCTTAGTACTCCTTTCATTGTGTCCCATAAATTTGGGTATGTTGTGCCTTCATTTTCATTGAATTCTAGACAGTCTTTAATTTCTTCCCTGACCAGAGATCATTGAGTGGAGAGTTGTTCAGTTTCCATGAGGGTATAGACTTTCTGGTGTTTCTGTTGTTGTTGAAGTACAGCTTTAATTCATGCCCTATGATAAGATACGAGGCATTATTTGAGTTTTCTTTTGCCTGTTGAAGCTTGCTTTGTGACTGACTATATGGTCAATTTTGGAAAAAGATTCTTAAGGTGCTGAGAAGAATGCATATTATTTTGTGTTTGTATAAAATAACAGACATCTACAGATGTCTGTTAAGTCCACTTGATTCATAATGTCAGTTAGTTTCATTATTTCTCTGCTTAGTTTTTGTCTAGATGACCTGGTGATTGATAAGAGTTGGGTATTGAAGTCTCCTACTATTAATGTGTGGGGTTCTACGTACATTTTAAGATGTAGCAATATTTCCTTTACAAATGTGGGAGCCCTTTGTTTGGGACATAGATGTTCAGAATTGAGATATCATCTTAGTAGATTTTTTCCTTTGATGAGTATGAAGTGTCCTTCCCTGTCTCTTTTGATTAATTTTGGTTAAAAGTCTATTTTATTAGATAATAGAATTACTATTCCAGCTTGCCTCTTGGGTCCATTTTTTTAGAAATTTTTTTCTAGCCCTTTACTCTAAGGTAATGTCTACCTTTATTTCTTAGATGTGTTTCTTGTATGCAGCAGAATGATGGGTTCTGTTTTCATATTCATTCTGTTAACCTGGGTCTTTTTGTTGGGAAAGTGAGCCCATTAATGTTGAGAGATATTTATAACCAGTACTTGTTAATTCCTGTTATTTTGATGGTTGGGGGGTGACTAAAATGGAGGTGAAATACTTTGGTGATGTGAGGGTCATTGAAGTATAGCCTTATTACAATGAAATCCAGTGTCTAAAAATTGTTCTTATTTTGGGCTTGTACCATAATAAGAGACAAGATTTTAAGCTCTACTAAATACAAAACAAACAAACAAACAAACAAAAAGACTTTATATATTTATGTTCATTTAAGAAAATACTACTAGTGATATATTATTTTGAAATATACAGTTAATATGTTTGGAGTTATCTAAAATTTATATTGAGAAAAATGTATGTATTTTCAGTATTGCTGTAGACAAGCATCTACATAAGACTGTTAAATTGATTGCTGTTTTATATCAAACAACTTTTATAATATTCATTTTTATTGTCATAATATTTTATAAATTTTAAAGAATATGACAAAAAAGATATTGTAGGTATTGAAGGGGGGTCTCTGGGAGGAGTTGGGGTACAAAAGGGAAACAAGAATGTGATTTAATTCTATTTACTTAAAATATGTTTTTAAATGTTAACAAATGCAGATAAATTGAAATCATGTAACTTTTCTCATCCCAATGCAATAAAACTTAAACAAAAAGAAAAAGAAAACAGGCTAAGCAATCCAGGGAAAGCCAGCCAACAAAGAGCACACCTCTATGGCCTCTGCATCCACTCTTGCCATCAGGTTCCTGCCTTGTTTGAGATTCTTGTTTGGTTTCTTTCAGTGATGAACAGTGATGTGAAAGTGTAAAGCAAATAAACCCTCTTTCCCCCAACTTGCTTCTTGGTAAGATGTTTTGTTGCAGCAATAGAAATCCTGACTAAGACAGTATTCAAAAATCAAAAGTTCTCAAATTGTTTCAGAACTGACCATTTGTCAAAGTACATTGTGGCTAGATTTAGACCAAGAGCTGAACAAATGAATTCAGTATGCTATTTCCAAAATGAAAGTTTTTATATTAGCCTTCAACCAAGATGAGAGTATGTACTTGGGAATGGTGAACTTGGAACCCATGACAGAGTCTAGGATTTTAGGTTAGAAACAAAAACAAAGACAAAAACAAAACAGAAATCAAAATCTAGTAGCATAGAGCATCTGCTGTGTCTTCAAATGTGCCTGGAAAGTTAAGGAGAATCTCCAACGTTACAGTTCAAGGAAATTGGACCAGTGGAAGAGTCTCAGAGCTCTTGACTGCTTCTTGCAGCCACCAGAAAGTCACAGGTGCCTTCCACTGGGCAGGTCTTACTAAATAAAGTTCCAGTGAGCTGCAAAACCTAACTGGGATACCTCTGACTTGAGCCTGTGGATTACCTTGTCCTATTCTGCTATGTTGCAGGCATGTCCTGGTAGAATGCAGTGTAGCCTCCCACCTAGGTTGGTCTGTGTCATGTGAGACAGACAGTAAGTTGATAGAGAGCTAGAGGAGATAGTTAGATGAAAAGATAGATAGATAGATAGATAGATAGATAGATAGATAGATAGATAGATAGATAGATAGATTAGATAGATTAGATAGATAGATAGACAGACAGAAAAATGAAAAGAAAAAGGCTGCCTGAGGGAAGTTGGTGGATCTGCAGGCCCTCCGGTCCTAGAATTGCTGCTAGAGGTGGTGTCTCTGGTACTTTTCTGGGTTTTCTGGCACCATATATTAAATTATTTTAAAAGGTTGCTTAGAGCGATGGAAGGTAGAAATATAAACTTGATAAAACCTTATCAATACCATGTTTATGCACAGTGAGAGGCATTGTTGTCCAAATGTTTTATTTTAAGAGAGCTTAAAATTGTCTGTCTTAAGCAACACAAGACAGGAAAATAGTCTGCTTCTATTGAACCAACTGTTCATTTGAATTCCTGCGTCACAGACTTCAGTAACATTGAACTGAGCAATCTTTACAATTAGAATGAAATTCAATAACATGCAGGTGTGCATGCATGTGCTTGCCAAAGCTTCAGATATGAGAATACATGAGGAAATGTCTCTAAAACTATTTTAGTTAACACATAAATCTGTTGTGTAGAAAGACCTGCCTAACAATATTCACAGCATCTGTTCCACCTGAACTGAGCAGTGTCCCCTCAACTGTAAGTAATAATAGAATAATGGAAACCCACAAATTTTAAACAATGTAACACCTTTGTGTTCTCTGTAATAGCTTATAGATCATAAAAAGATGACTTGAAGTTAGGCAGTGGTGGCACACACCTTTAATCCTAGCACTTGGGAGGCAGAGACAGGCAAATTTCTGAGTGAAGCCAGCTTGGTCTACAGAGTGAGTTCGAGGACAGTCAGGGTTATACAGAGAAACCCAGTCTCAGAAAAAAAAAATGATGCGAAAATACCATCCAAGCTTTTTAAAATTCACATTGCTTAGCTCTTTACCCCATTTTTAAATAGGGTTATTTGATTCTCTGGAGTCTAACTTCTTGAGGTCTTTCTATATATTGGATATTAGCCTTCTATCAAATGTAGGATTGGTAAAGATCTTTTCCCAATCTATTGGTCGCCATTTTGTCTTATTGACAGTGCCCTTTGTCTTACAGAAGCTTTGCAATTTTATAAGGTCCCAAATATCGATTCTTAATCTTAGAGCATAAGCCATTGGTGTTCTGTTCAGTAACTTTTCCCCTGTGTCCATGTGTTCGAGGCTCTTCCTCATTTTCTCCTCTATTAGTTTTATACTGAAACATGGTTTCTCCCTTGACTAGTTTTGTCACTGATGGAAGAAGAAAAACCCAACATATTCAGTAAAGTAGAAAAAATGATAGCGGAAAGAAGTCATATATGCACGGCTCCTTTCGAAATAACGTTTGAAAATGACACTTCATCAAAGAGTCACCACAGGTATTCTCCAGCCACAGTCGTCTATCTCTTCTGGTGACTCCCAGCTCGTTTCCAGAATAGCTGTTTACTTCACAAAGATCATTAGGTTCAATGATACGAAAACAAAGAGGTGCAAAAAATAGAGCGGAAAAGAGAACCTGAGAATAGACCCATGAGGAAGACCTTGGGAAACGATAAAGCTTGCGGTTGAAGAGAGGTAGATGAAGTGTATGCAGAGGAAAGAACTCGAACCAAAGCCCATCTAGGAATGAGCCATGGAAACCAGCATCATACATCTGGCTGAGACTCTTGTCCATGTGTGGCATAGTTTGAGAGAGAGCTGATAAAGGACTTTGGAACACAGGTTTATGAAGTGACAATACCTTTGATGAACAATGAAAAGCTGTCAGAGACCTTTAAGACACAAAATAAAACAAAGCAAATAACCAAAATTTAAAAAAATATACCTTGGGCATACCAACACACTATTAAATGTTTAAGTGTAATAAAAATTAAAAATTCTAAACTAAAAAAAATATCACATTGCTTTCTCTGAGCTAAACATTTTTGAATTAACAAAAAGCATCTAGTCCAATGAATGAGTATAGGATACAGCACAAAAATAATTCTTTGATTCTTGATACACTCAATGTCTTTTGTAAGATTTGGTTGGACACGTTGGTGCTTGCTTGCAATGCCAGAAATCCAGAAGTTATGAGAATAGAATTAAAGGTCAGTCTGAGCTACTTAGTAAGACCTTGCCTCAAAAATACCAGAATAAGAGGCTAGTAGGGACCACACACACAGAAAGAGACAGACAGACTGAAACAGACAGAGACACAGAAAGAGTCAAAGAGATGGAGATAGATAAAAGCAGAGACACACAGAGACAGACAGACAGAAGCAACAGCAGAGACAGACAAGAAAGAACAGGAAGGAGAAAGAGAGAACTAAAATAATTAAATGCATTGGGGAGGTTAGAAATACTGCTTTTTAAAAAAATATCTAAGTAAAATACATTGTGAAGACACAGGGAATGTTTGCTTAGTTACTGACATACCTCATTTAAAAATACCTATAATTTAGAGATGACAAATAGACATTTGCCAAGTTTTTGTTTGTTTGTTGTTTCTTGTTTGTTTTATGTTTGGTTTTTGGGCTTTTGGGTTTTTTTTTTTT
>NW_022196905.1:206320610-206326957 GCF_008632895.1 Mastomys coucha
ATTGATCTCCATCTCAGTTTGCCAAGTTTTAAGAGGTGTTTCTCACCTCTTAATGTTGGAAAGACACTGGCATGTAAAAGTAGATAAGATTGAGAGATGCTTATAGCCTTGCTTTAGTACTGACAGAGAACTATCCCATTTATTTATTAGTCTTAGATAACAATGGTTTTAAGTTTAGAAAAAGCAGTCATTTATATAACTCTTATACTTTTAATTTCTAAATATAACCAACCTTAGCAAATTTTCAAATAAGAACAAAATACCAATATTTTCATTGATAAATATGTAAATATGAGTGGAAGATTGAGGATACAGTTCAAATACATATAAAATACATAGATATATAATATAAAAATTCAGAATCAAGAAAGACTCAATGTCTGCATTCATTCCTATCATCTTTAGCTCCTTATTAAAATAAAAACATGCATTAATTTGCCTGAGAACATTATATCAATGGTGCTTTTAGGGAAAAATTCATGACCATGCTTATAAAAATCACAAAATGTTTGAAAAACACTTTTCCTAACAAGAGGCATTACTAAATTGAGTGCCTTAAAAATACAGTAGACTTTTAGAATAAGAAGTAATTTGTTATGATTAGAGGAGTGAATGGTGCTCTATTATCTGAGAGCCCACTTTGTTTCTCATTCTACAGTTCCAAACATATAAGAGACAATTTGATTTCTGAAATAAAGTAGTTGAAAAGGCATGTCTACAAGTTATTCAGCTTCATGTAATAACAATTGATTGTTATAAAACTGAAATAACAATGTTAGCCAAATAGGAAAGATATAACCAAATAGAGGTTGTGTTGGTGCGATATATGATCAGTTATAATCTAAATACATTTTATTCCCATGTGAAATTACCAAATGAGTCATGTCTTTAAAAAAAAAAAAGAGTAGTAGCTACAAGTAAATAGAAACAAAAATGTACTGTATAGATTCATTCAATTTGTTTTCTCAAAAGAACACTTGAGTTACTTAAAAGATCAGTAGCTGCTGGGGACTGGAGGAAAAATTGACTATTACAAAAGGGCAAAAGAAAAACATTAGTAAAAATTGGAATATGTGAAGAAGTGGAATCATGCCACCAGACATTAAGAATGGTAAGAATTAAAATCAGCTCCCAGCTAGACTACCCGTCATGGAACACGTGACCACTTCACCACCCTAAGAAAACCATGACAACTGGTCATGTAGCATAAAAACCTAGAGTTCTCCATGTTAATGAGGTATCTAAGTGTTTAGCCAATAAACTTTCCTTCCTGGGCATCCTTTCTTGCAAAAGATATTTAATCTCTCTTTCACCTTGAGTAAGACCTATGCACCCTCATCCGCCATGAATAAAACAATTTGGACAAGCAAGGACCAGCTCCTCCATCAAGGATCACTGGCGGCAGGGGGGGAGGGGGAGGGGCGGGAGGGGACGGGAGTAGGGAGCGGTGTTTTGTCTTAAAGAACAGCACCTAGATCTCCCGTTGAAGGTCTCCCTTCAAGCTCTTCCATACTTTTGGCACTCACTCGGATGTAAGTCAGATTCTGCCCTGTTATGGGCTCATCATAGGCCTGCAGATCTTCATTCTCAATTCCTTGTGATTCCCAGAGGAGTTCGTGTACACTGGAGTTTGAGAACCACAACATCCATCCCAGATCTTGCTGTTTCTTCATGGACTGGAACCCCTATACTAGACTGCATTCTCCATTCCCTGAACAACATTCCAGCAGCACCTTGGTTACCAGTGGCAAGGGAGACATACAACCTGTCACCATTGTGTATTGCTTCCCCTGAACAGATTATCAGTGGGAAACACAGACTGACATCTGGCACCCAGCATGGTGCTCAAACCTCTGACCCTTAGGTTAAGAGTCTCCTGCTCTAACATTATCTCTTAATTATAGTAGTGGTTATATTGTAGTATATACTTGACAAAATTTGTAGCAATGAAGACCTTGGAAGGCTGAACTTTATTGGTTTAATTATATTTCAATAAAATAGGAATAAGAAAAAGAGAAAAAAACCCACAGGATTTAGTTATGTAACTTTTAGGTTGAAATATATATTATTCACAATAGGAATCTTGTCAACCTATGTAGCTTTGTTCATGTAGTGCTAAAAGAAAATGCTAAACTATCCTAAAGGCTTGATCCACAGCCTGTAGATTTTCTGATAGGTAGTTGAAGCTTTTAGGCTTGGAGTGAGAGAAGTAGTTGGGAGAGGGGGTGGAGATGGGGGCAGAAAGTGAGGAATCAGGTGTAGGCAGAGCAGAGGAGAGAATGGAAATAGGCAATGGGGGGATTTTTTATGACATGCCAGAGACCTGCAACAGGGGCTGGGTAAAAGGCCCAGAAGGTTATATGAAATTCCAGTATGGATTTTGAAATGACTACTTCCTGTAGCCAAGCAGGACATCCAGTGGAGAGACAAGGATAATAACCTACCCATAAAACCTTCAACCTAAATTGTGGCCTGCTTACAGGATGTTCAGGGACATAGATAGAGGAGAATGAGGAAATGGCCAACCAATGACTGGTCAAAACTGAGACCGATCCCATGAGCAAGCACCAATCCATGACACTATTAATGATACTCTGTTATGGTTGCAGACAGGAGCCCAACATATCTGTCCTCTGAGAGGTTCCACCCAGCAGCTGATGGAAACAGATGCAGAGACCCACAGCCAAACAGTAGATGGAGTTTGGGGAGTCTTGTGGAAAAGTCAGAGGAAGGACTGAGAGACCTGAAGACAGAGTCAACTAACCTGGACCCTTGGGGACTCCCAGAAACTGAACCACCAACCGAAGAACAAGCACAAGCTGGACTTAGTTGGCCCAAACACACACACACATATGTAGTAGATGGACACTTAGAGTCTTCATGAGCATCCCTGAACACCTAGAGTGGGGGTGGTCCTTGAATTTGTTGCCTGCCTGACTTCATTTCCCTAACTGGACTGCCCTGTCTGGCCTTAGAGAGAGAAAGAGGATGTGCCTAGTCCTTCACAGACTTGATGTGCCAAGGGTCGGGGATAAAACCCACGGGCTCTGAGGAGAAGGGGAGGTGGAAATGTGGGGAGGATCTGTGAGAAGGGTGGATTGGGAAGAGAGGGGTTGCTTATATTGGGTTGCAAAATTAATTAATTAAAATTTTAAAAAAAGAATAGATGGGCCAGGCAGTGGTGGGGCATGCCTTTAATCCTAGCACTTGGGAGGCAGAGGCAGGAGGATTTCTGAGTTTAAGGCTAGCCTGGTCTACAGAGTGAGTTCCAGGACAGCCAGGGCTACACAGAGAAACCCTGTCTCGAAAAACCAAAAAAAAACAAAAAAAAAAACAACAAAAAAAAAGAATAGATGAAACATACTTCAAAATATTAAGGTCTATATACAATGAATCTCTAGCTAATATTATATTAAGTGGAGAGAAACTGGGAGCATTTCCTCTAAACTCAGCAATGAGACAAAGATGTCCTCTTCATATTTTCTTATTTGATGCAGTGCTTGGAGACTTAGCTTGCTGCTTTTAAACAAAACCTCAATCATTCAATTTTACCAACAGACTCAGGAGACAGATACTGAGGTGAAAGCTTGCTAGCTCAGAGATGCAGAGAGAGCACCCAGCTGATCTTTATCCTCAGCTACCTTCCCAGAAGGAAAAAGGAGCTTTCTCCCTCAAAAGTCTCTCAGACTGTGAGACTTCTACTTCTTATGCATCTCTCTATCTATCCTTCTGACTTCCTCAGACCCCCTGACTTTTTTCCTACGTCCATTCCTTATCAACTGGTTGTTTGCTCCTCCTCTTGACCAATGGTTGATGTCTCAGTTAGGGTTTTACTGCTATGAACAGAAACCATGACTAAGGCAACTCTTATAAGGAAAACATTTATTTGGGGCTGGCTTACACGTTCAAGGTTCAGTCCATGATCATCAGAACATGGTGGCATCTAGGCAGGCATGATGTAGGAGGATCTAAGAGTTCTACATCTTCATCTGGAGGCTGTTAGCAGAATACTGACTCCCAGGCACATAGAATGAGGGTCTTAAGCCCATACCCAATGACACACCTATTCCAAAAAGTGTCCTACTAGTGTCCCTCCCTGGCCCAAGCATATACAAACCATCACAGTTGACTTTAACTTTATTTACTCCTGTTTACAATAAACAGAAAGCTTTTGGATTAAAGTTGTATACTAGGGCTGAGACATACCTTAACTAGAAACAAGTTTTTCCAGTAAATAACACAATATCAGGGTTTGCAGTATGGTCAAATATCCTGCAACATTTCTCCCTTTTTGTCTAAATAAAAAAGGTGATTTTTATCTAGAACACAGTAAAACTATTCACGATAATGAGGCTACTTCTGCCAAGTTTTGGCAGTCTTAGAATTATGTATTTTTGAGTTCAAATTTCTGTAAAATGTTCATGTCAGCCCCATATGAATTCAGCATTTGAATGCCTTGGGCAGTTTGTAGTATGAGGCTGATCTTTAGGTGGTATTTGTCAGCTTAATGACAATCCTGGTGAGGCACAACACAGCAATCAATGCAAAATGTCTGCTGTTTGCACAGAACCTGGCAGCACAAGAGGCATGGGAGTTTGTCCCAGTGTTTAGCATTACCACAATCCAGGTGCAGTTGTTGGTACAGGAGACCTCAAAGGTTAGTGTTAGAAAGGGTAGAAAGCTTAAGCATTTCAAGTGCCATATTTACCAGATCTCAGGAAGATTTGAGAACCACGATCTATTAAGTACATCTGAAGTACACAAACTATGTTCCTAGTTACCTGCTTCAGACTCAAACCTGAAAACACATACAGAAAGACGAAGATTATTTCTAGAACTAGTTAGTATTCTGTATGACTACAAGTATCACAAGAGAAAGTTTGTATATACCTAATGATCTTACAGATTTTGAGATAATATTTTTTACCTTAAAAAAGTTTTAGGGAGTCAAATGAAAAATAAAAGATTATGAGATTAGTGGCAATAGAATAGTTCCTAATTTTTGTTTTTCTCTGTCCCATACCAAGTGGCTCTTCTGATATGAGACAGGAATTTAGGATTTTCTTTAACAAGCATTCATGGACTTAGTGAAGGAGAGAGCCACACTCCAATCCCAAAGCAAGCTTTGATTTTTTTAATTGAATTAGAACTACAAAAAGACCATTTCCTTCTTATATCTGTAGTGGGCAATGAAGAGAAGTTAGAGGTGGGCAATACCACTTGGACAATTTACTCTTTTTCTTGGGATATCTGATCTTGATGATCTGTGCTCTTTCTTCAGGTGTATCGATTATCTACTGGTCTATGGCTTCCTTATTTAGGTGCTCTTATTCTCTTGGAAAGATAAAAGCAAAATTGCCCCAATCTTTGTAGTGATAGGTATAGTAAAGTCTTTGTGTGTGGATTTAAGTGAAATATTTCAGCAAAGTCTTTGTTCTGTGTGAGTCAACCAGTAGAGGCTGAGAAATTAGTTTGATACTTTTTGAACCTTGAAAAAATGTTGGCTTTCTAGAGAATCTGTGCTACTTGAGAACTTCAGCTGCACCAGCCTTGGTCCTGAGACACTCCTGGCAAAGATGGAGTTCTTACTTTTGATATGGGTACTTCTGGTGAGGGGACTAAATTAGCCAGAGCCAGACTGACTCCATAACATGGTACAAACTGGCAATTCAGGAGACTGGGCCTGAGTTTCCTTTTTCCAGAACTGAAGAAATCCAAAACAAGTCAATTCCAGGAAAGAACATCCATCCCAGGCAGCCAATCAGGAGCACCCAGAAGCTGCACCACCACCTAGCCCGAGCCAAGTATAGTTGACAACAGTTCTGGAATGTCCCCTAAACTCCCCAGAGCCTTAACCAATCACAACAGCACCCATACCTCCGGAGATAAAGCCAACTAATCAAGAGAAAGAAAGGCAAAACTCATCCCCTCCTACCTTAACAGGCTTTAAATTGAACCTGCAAAGCTCTCACCTATCTTCCATCTAATGAATGGTAGACCCCTGCCTGCTGGATTTCTGCAGAATAAATGCTCTTTGCTGTTGCATATTATTTGAGTCTGGGGTATCATTCTTCAGTGAATCATGTCCCTTTACAGTGATCAAAATGGACTAAGATTTATTAAGATCTTTAAGTTTTACTAAGTTTTCTTTCCTCATGGGTAGCAAGGATTAGATAACTTTGGTAACTGCAACCTTTCCCATCCCCAATTAACCTTGTATAACTTTTGAATAAAGTAACTGGAGGGTGCCAGCTGGCTGCCAGTCTTTTTCAAGACTGAACCCCTCTTCTTTGAAAAGTAAAGGCTAAAAATCTTAGTGAGCCTCTTAGGAGATAGCTATATTTAGG
>NW_022196905.1:206326967-206359435 GCF_008632895.1 Mastomys coucha
CGACGAACAACAATATGAACTAAGTAGCACTCTCAGAGCTCCCAGGGTCTCAACCATCAACCAAAGACTGCACATGGAGGAGTCTGATTGTTCAGGCAGCATGTGTATAGTAGAGGATTGCAAATTCGATCATCAATAGGAGGAGAGGACCTCAGCCCTGTGAAGGTTCTGTGCCCCAGTGTAGGGGAATGCGAGGGCCAGAAAGTGGCAGAGGGTGGGGTGGCAGGCTTGGGGAAGTGGGAGGCAACAGGGGTTTGTTTTTGTTGTTTTTGTTTGTTTGTTTGTTTTTTGGAGGGGAAACTGGGAATGGAGAAATTTACATGTAAATAAAGAAAATATCTAATAAAAAATAAATAAATAAAATAAATAAAATGAGAGAAGCCCTGGTTTTAAAAAAAAATTCTTAGTGAGCTTGCAGCACCTATGACTGATATCAATCAATAAACTCTAACTCTGGTGGGGGTGTGTGTGCCCTTTTTGGTACATTATACTTTTCCTAGAGCAAATGTTTATTTGGCAACATTAAAGTATTATCTTTCCATTGAAAATTTTAAAACATACCTATATTCCCTTTTCTCTTTATATATAAATTCAAGGTTTAAGTGTATTTATTTTTAGATCACAAAGGACACTTACTTTGAATTTCAGCCTAAATTTTGCAAGCAGCTTTTAAATTTAAATCACTGTAATTAATTCCTATGTGCCTCCCTCTGCCTCTCAAGTGTTGAGATTGAAGACATTTGCCTCCTAAGTACTGGGATTAAATGTGTGAACCACTGCCTGGCTATGGATTCCTTATAATGATTATTTTCATAGGGTGTCCTGGTTTAATTTGGTTCTCCATTTCCCCTTATTTTTTATTGTTAGAGGTAAACTTTCAATTTTTTGAATATGTGCTCTATCATTCTTGCTGATTTATTCTGAGTTTGTTCCCTGGAAAATTTTAATATTTGAGACTTAATTAAACATGATGTCATTTTGTCTACTATTTCCTTATTTTCAGACAAATCATCTGTCTTGCCTGTATGAGCTACATAAAATTTTATGACTTTGTAAATTTTCTTAGGTTTTGACATTTCCATTCATGCCTCCCATGACCAAATATCTTTGCCATTTATATACCACTTAGTGGCACTTAGTGGTTTTCTATTTTGATAACCATATAGTTATACCATTGCACATGTACCATGAATTGGAGAAGATAGAGATTTTCCTTTTGTTTTCCTAGTTATTTATCTTATAGCCTATAGTACTGTGCTGATTTTGTGGTTCCTTCCTCAGTATTGGCCATTCCATTTTCCTGCTCTACAGACTGCCATTTTCAATCATTTTTGGTTCCATCCATGGTTGATGAATTATCAGTAAACCAGGCATTAGCCAAATGTTGTGATCATTCAGTTTTGTCCACGCAGTTCAAGGTTAAAGAATCAAGAAAGAGGTATTTTATCTAAAAAAAAATTCACTAAAATTAGACAAGGCCCAAAAGAAGCCTTCAGAGATTCCTTTCTTTTCTTTTCTTTCCTCTCCTTTTCTTTCTTTTCTTCTTTCTTTCTTTTTTCTTTCTTTCTTCCTTCCTTCCTTTCTTCCTTTCCTTTTCTTTCAAAAACTGATTTCAGATATAAATAGAACACTATCAGATTCCAAAGTCAGACAAATATTAATCAAATCTTTGGCTTTTGAAAATGCTAATTCAGAATATAAAAGGGTGATTAGACCATTAAAGGAAGGTTCAGTACCAATAGATGAGTGGATTAGAAATACAACTAATATTGAATCTTATTTTATGATGCTGCTCTGATAGGAAAAGTAATTTCTAAAAATTTTAAGAAAAATCAAAATGTCACATATTTTCATTATGTTAAGCTATTTCCTTTGAAAAAGGATTATAGAAAAGGAGTTCCTAGAAATAATGTTTTTTTTTCTAACAATAATCCTAAAAGAAGGACCCAGGCTTCAGGAGTATGCAAAATACAGCCTTTTACAGTATGGCAAAAGCTGGCATTGGACATATGAATGCAGATAAACAAGGAGCAGACAAGGTAACCATTGTTATTGGGAAACACACGAGGGGGTATCCTGCAGGCCACAATACCAAGTTTGGTTCAATCATTACCAATTTGGGGGAAACTCATCCGTAGAGCAATTAAAAGATTTAACACCTGTTGTTAAAAACCAAAGTGTTCTGGATGTATCAAGGACAGAACAGCTTCAGCATATAAAACAAAATTCAATCTCCCTTTCTTCTACTTCCTGTGTCTATGATATTTTCCTACATTCACTCCCTGTCAACTGGCTTCTTGCTCTACCTCTTGACTAATGATTGACTTTATTTAATCCTATTTACAGAAAGCAAAAAGCTCTTGAATTAAAGCTGTATGCTACAGCTGAGCTACACCACAACTAGAAACAATAAGCAACACAATCTCAGGGTTCACAGTGTGATCAAATATCCTGCACCATTATATGTAGTTGAACATATATGAGTAGTGCTCAGCTGTAAAAAAACAAACAAACAAAAAACTACAGTTTAAATTTTTCAGAGAAATGAATGAACATAGAATGTATAATATTAATCAAGATCACACAGTCTCAGAAAGAAAAGCCTGTATGTTCTCTCTAATATACAAAATATAGCCAATAATATATAAATAAATGTACTTGTGTTTACATGTATAACATGGAGAAAACAAGACAGGCTAAATATAAGGGGATGAGGAGGAACTGACAGCAGGTGATAGAAACAATTTATGAAAGGAACCAATGCCAATTGCTTGTCTAACTCTAATTCTGTCATAGGATTTTTTTTTTTTTTTATTTTGGCGGTATGTGAGTATGGTACTCAAGTGATAATGGGTGTGGAAATTTTAATGTGCTGCTCCATGGGTCCCATTCACAATGCTTCTTCTGACTATATAGAGGTTCATTGAGTTATATAGATTTGGGATCTGATTAATTTTGATGTGTGATTTTTATTTTAATTGCAAGTTTTTTTTTTAAAACAAAGCTTACAGAATTAAAAAAAATAAAGTCAGGTATGGTGATTTGAATAGGTTTGGCTCCAATAGACTCCTGTGTTTGAATGTTTGGCCCATAGAGAGTGGCACTATTAGGAAATGTGCATTTGTTGGAGCAGATGTTGCCTTATTGGAAGAAATGTCACTCTGGGGATGGACTTTGAGGTCTCCTAATTTTCAAGCTCTGCCCAGTGTAGAATTTCAAACTCTCCTTCTGGCTGCCTGCTGAAGACAGTCTCCTCCTGGCTGCCTTCAGATCAAGAAGTAAAACTCTTGGCTCTTCCAGTACCATGTTTGCGTGGACACTGCCGTGCTTCCCACGGTGATGATAATGGGCTGAACCTCTGAAACAGTAAGCCAGCTCCAATTCAATATTGTCCTTCATAAGAGTTCCCTTAGTTATGGTGACTCTTCATTCAATGAAACCCTAACGAAGGCAGAAGTTGGTACCAGGGTATTAATGTGATTTGACAAAAAAATTTTTTGGACGAATACATTTCTTGGGACATTGGATTTGGGAAGGAGTGGAATCCTTTAAGTGGACCATCCTAGTAGGAATAGGGAAGAGATTGGTGCTGAGGGTGATTTGAACTTTGGTGGCCTGCTCAAGAATTTTCAGAGGAGAAGAATTTTAGTATGTTGCCTAGAGATCATTTTTATGATATTTTGGTGAAGAATGTGGCTGCTTCTCTCTTCTTGCCTGAAGAGTCTTAGGGATAAAATGAAGAGATTCAGATTAACTACATTGACAAAGGAAGTCTCAAAAAGCCAAACATAGACTTTGTTCTGTGGTTCACTCTTTTGAAGAGTGTTTTTGGTCAAGCATAGCAAACTGAAAAAGGAAAACTATAAAATATATGGTTCAAAGATTAAAGGGGCACCAGGAAGTGCAATGTAGCTATAGCCTCTGTTCAAATATATTAAATAGAGTTAAGGGAGTGGTGACCTCAGGGCAAGATCCCACCCAGTTAAGTTTATTGTTTATGCATTTGCAGTTGAACGAGGGATAGTTTACTGAGGGTTAGGTTTAGGTCACTGTGATGGTTTGAATGTGTTCAGCCCAGAGAACAGCACTATTTGAAGGGTATGGCCCTGTTGGAGTAGATGTGGCCTTGTTGGGATAGGTATGTTACTGTGCGTGTAGGTTTTAAGACCCTCATGGAAGCATTTAAGACCTTCCTGGAAGCCAGTATTCTGCTAGCAGCCTTCAGATGAAGATGCAGAACTCTCAGTTTCTCCTGCACGATGCCTTCCTGGATGCTGCCTTGTACCCACCTTGATGATTATGGACTGAACCTCTGAACCTCTAAGCCATCCCCAATTAAATGTTTTCCATATAAGAGTTGCCTTGGTCATGGTATCTGTTCACAACAGTAAAACCTTAACTAAGACAGTCACTGTGTGTGTACTGTTATAGAAACTAAGACTCAGGCTCTGGGGCTTTCACAGTTGGACTCCCTCTTTCTGACTTTCTTTTTTCCCCTGTTTCCAAGACATGAGATAAACATTCTTCATCTTCAGGTACTACATCCAGACTGAATTTAAAAAGTAATTGGGAACTGATTGTTAAGTTTTAAACCCTGGACAAAAGGCTGAAGTGTCTAACATAGCAAAGAGGACCTGACCTCCAGGTTCTTCTAGTGCCCTCAGTTCCTACATATTATGAGGTATGGCTGGCGTATCCTGCCCTCTACTCAGCCCAGGGGCTTAAATGGGCTGCCTTTCCCTGAAAGGTTCTTCCTTATATAATCTAGACATTTTAGTTACCTGCCCTCCTTTGGCTTCCTGACTTCTATGCCTGTCTTCTTCTTCCCTTCTCCCTCTCCAACATGGCTCAGTGTCATTACCACTCTGGGCTCTCTCAGATGTCTCTGACTCTCACACATATCTATTATAAACTTTCTCCTCCACCATACCTATGAGCAATCGTGTCCTTTCTTCCTTTTCATTGCAATGAACATTTTAAAGCAATGAAGTGTGGATAAATGTTCATTGCAATGGCTTATTGGTCTGGTATGAGGCGTCTGCCTTCTGCTGTTCTAGCAAGGCTGAAACCTCACTTGGACTCCTGTCCAGTAGCCTATTGTTGCCCTGTCTCATGGAGATCACATGGTTTTGGATCTGTAGGTTCATCCCCTTCATGTACTCCAGCAGTTGTTGGAGACTGTTGTGGTTGGCCAGTTCAAAGCCCTGGATCTGGGCCTGAGAGTTATCTAAGCTGGTCAGATCTCCTCCTGGTTTTCTTCCACTAAGAGATGGTTCACTAGCAATGCCCAGAAACCACGTTGTCCATGTGAGGTGCATGCCCTGCTTTCCCAAGTCCTGGAGATGGTGAGGGGCATGGCCAGTCCTCCCACTCTCATGACTCTAAGGCCAGTTCTTCCTGCCAATAGCCTCAAGAGATGAATGAAGGGAGGGAGGCATATCTCCCTTGCCCATGCTGCCACACAGCAGACAAATGGCTGGGCCAGGTCTCCTATGTTCACATTTTTTGGGGATTTCTCACCTGCAGCCTCTATGACCCGAGCTAGCTCTACTGTGTTGCCCAGGCAAGGTGCAGCAGGCCCCACTCTCCCAAATGTTATAGCAGGGGAGCAGCAGCTCAAGATCTCCTGCTTTCATGATCCCAGGGCCAGCTCTCCTACCTGCTGTAGGTGGTAAGGGCCAAGGGTAGGGAAGAGCATCTCTCTCATCCATGCTGCTACCCAGCAGACAAGATGATGCAGGACCAAACTCTACAATACTCAGACTGTCAGGACTTGTACCCCCCCTATCAGGGTTAGTTCTACGGTGCTTCCCTGGTGAGGTGCAGGGCCTGCTCTGCTAGCCGCTTGATCAGGTAAGCAGCAGGGTCAGCTTTTCTCCTCTCATGACCCAGGGCCGAGTCCCCCACACTCAGATCCTTGATGCCAATGCAGCCACAGCTCTCACACTGCAATGTGTTGGGCTTGCTCTCTGGAGTACTGCAGCTGAATAGGTGTGAGGTAAGCTCTCCTGCTCTCATGCCAGCTCTCCTGAGATGCCCAGATGAGGAATAGAGACAGTGTGGGACCATGAAAGGCAGCCTAGTTTCTGGGTGAGCTAGGTTTAAAACCCCGGAGATACAGCAGGTAACTTTGCAAGGGACAGTAGCTGTTTAACACACTCCTAGACACCAGGCTCCTGACATGAGGCCTCAGCTCTCCAAAATTCTGTAGCCATCAGTCACATAGGGCAACGTCCCAAGACCCTCCACAAGTGGAGGAAGTGACCACATAGCCTCAAAATAGATCTCTATTTTAATGAGGCACCTAAAGGCCTGAAGGGCTTAGTCAATTAAGCTCCCCTTCCCAGATAGTCAGGTACACACAGGTACACCCATTTTCACTCATCACAACTCTCCGCCATGACAATAAATGCTTTAAAACCATGGACTGTCTCTTCTTATCAGGATCTGCATGCTGGAGCAAAGGAGAAGGTCTTCCTCTAAAGAGTCACGTCTAATCTCCCGCAGGAGGCCTCTCAATGCTCCCAGCCATGGTCACCACCAAGCCAAGCAGCCACCTGAACAAGCCAAAGACTCTCGTCCCTGTGGTACCCAGCTGGAGCCCTCTTCCTGCCCTTTTTCCTTCCTCCTCGGGCTACAGCCAGACCGAGGGCCCCCACTCTGTTTGTAGCTCTTCCGAGGCATCCATAAGCGTTTGGGTTGTCCAAGAGTGAGAACCAGCTGGTCTGGTCCCAGCCTCCATGCAGGTCTGAACCACAAGCCTGACTCCAGCAGTTCCCCGGGAACCAGAGACTGCTCTCCCTCATCCCCAGAGCAGGGTCCTGTGGCTTCTCGCAGTCGAATGCACAATCAAAGCTTCCCTCATGCCACCTCCACGAGCGGCCCTAGCCCTGTGGCGGACCAGATGTGGGACACCATATAACCCACAGGTCAGTACTGCATAGCCCTCGGACATCAACATGTCCCAGGGTAACTACCCTGATCAGGATGTCCATCTGGCCTTTGGTGGTAATAGACCCCTGTTGCTGCAGAGCCATGGACACAGTCATAGCCCCTGGTAGGACCACACACCACCATAGTTCCAGGTGGCATCACTGGCCACCCACTTCAGGCTGTTCCCTACTACCTTCAAGTCTCCAGTTCTGCTCCTCTTCATCACATCCATATCCCTCTGCTTCTCCATCTTCTCCATTTTCTCCACCATCCACCTGCTCCTCCTAGTGGTGCCTGAGTTCCCTGAGTATCTGGAGTCATCTCAGGAATTATGTTTTATTATCACATGCCCACAAGTGATAGAACCATCACTGACTGGAATCGCTAAAACTTAGAAATAAAGCTAATCTTTCCTCTTTATAAGTTTGTTATCATGGGTATTTTACTATAGTCATGAAAAACCAACTGACCCAGGAATTCATATAGTTCTGTGACATCTTAGCATTAGCTATTTACAGACCAAGAACAGAAGGAAGAGCTAGACTACTAGGAAAGACAGCATGGGATAAGGAATTACATTGTCTTAGAGAACTGAATTCTGTGTCATGGTAAACCTTTTGGAGCTGGTTTCCAATAGAGGAGGAAAATGTGAGGGAGAAAGCACAAGAAAATAAGATGTAATGATAGTGTACTCGACATGATAATAGATGCCAAGGACAGAGCAGTTAAGACAAAATGTACTCATTTGTTTTAAAGGGAGATAAAGCACAATCAGCAATTTATTCCATTTTTTTTGGAGGAATCGGATACTTATTCTAATTTCAAAGGACACATTCAGAATATAAGCTCCCTGGATCTATCATTTAAAGCAGTTTTCATGAGACCGATACAAATTACAAAGACAATTTTGAAATCATGGCATAATTGCACTGATTGAATGACATATTGCATTTGAGAGTAATACCCTGTTTATTAGATAGTCTACTAAATTAGAAGGTGGCAAATTATGATTATGACTAGTCATTAAAAATTTTTAAAAGGACAGGGAAACAAGAAAGCATGCAATGTTTACAAGTTCTAGTGTATTAAATAAGCAATGGATTTAATCATGGACATCTAGTAGAGGGATTTCCATGAGTGTCATGAGTTAATGTATTGCATCTCTTTTATCGATTCACAGTCCTCTGCTTTTCACCACCAAACTCTATTGCCTTCATGACCAACAGAGACTCCACTTCCCAGCAGATGCATTCATTGCTGCCCTTTGCTAATTCTTTTATTTCCAATTTTCAGGATCATTTTAATATATCCTAATCTCTGTGATTAAAATTCTGGCTTCTAACATTATTTCAAATGAGAATTTTTCAGTGTGATATTTAACATATATTTAGATGATGAGAAACAAGTAAAAACTACAAAGGAGATAATAATACAAACCTAGCACGTGTGTTACAAGGAAACCCTTAAATAAGAAAAGGAGAAAATTAACCATAGTCCTGGAGAAAAATCTTTCTTTAAAGATATGATTCATTAATGTTAAATTTAAAGCAGAAAAAAAGAACAACAAAAAGGCAAAACAAGCAAAGAAAAAACAACAACAACAACAACAAAAACCAACGGTCAATCTAGTGAGTCAAAGTAAAGTTGTTTTATTGTTGTTGTTGTTGTTGTTAGAAATGCCAAATCTTCTTATAGCTATCTTTTAAACTCAAGAAAATTTGTCCTTGAGTTTAAATATTCAATGCAAAGAACTCTAAGAACTGCCCTTTATAATGAGATGAGTAAGTAGTGATGACCACAGATGTTTTAAAAATTAATCCACCTGAATTTGTTCAATCCATATTATATGATGCTGGAATAATTTACAGATACTTATCAGTTTGACATTGTTGAGAAATTATGAAAAGGAAATTAGTTGAAAACTTCCACTCTGTATGTTCTTAAATATAAGTATGTATTAGAAACATCCCTGACCTCAAGTTGTACTACAGAGCCATAGTGCAAAAAACTGCAGAGTATTGGTACAAAACAGACACGTTGATCAATGGAATCAAATCAAAGACCCAAAATAAAACCCACACACTTATGAACACTTGATTTTTGAAAAAGACCCCCAAGCCATACAGTGAAAAAAAATAAAACCAACTTCAACAAATAGTGCTGGAGTAACAGGATGTCTAAGTGTAGAAGAATGAAAATAAAATTATACTTATCACCCTGCACAAAACCTAAGTATAAGTGGATCAAGGACTTCAGCATAAAATGGGATACACTAAATTTCATAGAAGATAAAGGGGGATATACCCTTGAACATATTGGTAGAGGAGACAAGTTCCTGAACAGAACACCAATGTCTCAGGCTCTAAGATCAACATTTGACAAATGGGATCTCATGAAACTGTGAAGCTTCTGTAAGGCAATGGATACTGTCAATAGGACAAATTGTCAGCTCACAGATTGGGAAAAGATCTTCCCTAACCTTACATCTGATGAAAGACTCATATCCAAAATTTATAAGAACTCAAGAAGTTAGACAACACCAAACCAAATAACCCCGTTAAAAATGAGGTACAGAGCTAAACAAAGAATACTCAACTGGGGAATCTTGAATGGCTGAGAAGCACCTAACATCCTTAGTCAAGAGGGAAATACAAATCAAAATGACCCTGAGATTCACCTTACACACATCAGAATGGCTAATATCTAAAACTCAAGAGATAGCACATGCTGGTGAGGATGTGGAGCAAGGGGAACACTCCTCCATTGCTGGTGTGAGTGCAAACCACTTTGGAAATCAATTTGGCATTTTTCACAGAAAACTGGGAATAGTTCTACCTCAAGACCAAGTTATATCACTCCTGGGCATATACCCCCAAAGATGCTCCAATATCTCACAAAGACATTTGCTCAACTATGTTCATAGCAGCTTTATTCGGAATAGACAGAAAAACCTATATGTCCTTCAACTGAAGAATGGATAAAGAAAATGTGGTACATCTACACAATGAAATACTATTAAGCTTTTAAAAACCAAGACCTCCTGAATTTTTTAGACAAATGAGTGGACTTGAGAATATCATCCTGAGTGAGGTAACATAGTCCCAAAAGGACATTCATGGTATGTACTCATAAGTGAGTATCAGCCATAAAATATAGGATACCTTTGTTACACTCCACAGACCCAAAGAAGCTAAACAAGAAGGAAGGCCTAAGTAAGGAAGCTTGAATCTCACTTAGAAGGGAGAATAAAATAGTCATAAGTGGCAGGCAGAGGGAGGGACCTAGGAGAGAGGGGTAATGGAGAGGGGAATGAGGTATTCAAGATCATGTGTAAGGAAGGACAGGAGACATGGCTTGATGGCCATGAAAATGGAAATTTGCACCTGACAGGGGTGAAGAAATAGGGGGCATTTTCAGGACTAGATGGAGACCCAGAATAAGAGAGGCACTCAATTAGGATGACCTGAGCTGTGACTCACTACATTGGGGATATGGAACCTGAAAAGGCCACCTCCTAAACCAGGCAGGAACTGCAGTGGAGCTATAGAGAGCCATCAACCTACCCACAAAACTTTCAACCCCAAATTCATCCTGTCTACGAGTAATGTAGAGAGGGAGCAGAGACTGAAGGAATGGCCAACCAATAACTGGCCCAGCTTAAGACCCATCCCGCAGGCGAGCTCCAATCCCTAACACTATTAATGATACTCTGTTGTGCTTGCAGACAGGAGCATGTTGTCCTCTGAGAGGCTCCACCCAGCAGCTGACTTAGACATATACAAACACCCACAGCCAAAGAGTGCATGGTGCTTGGGGACTCTCATGGAATAGAGAGGAAAGACTGTGGGTCCTGAAGGGGATAGGAACTCCACAGTAAGACCAACAGAGTCAACTAACCTGGACCCTTGGAACTCTCAGCGTCTGAACCACCAACCAAAAAATATATACAGCTAGGTTTCTCCACTCATATGTAGCAGATGTCCAGCTTGGCCTTCATGTGGGTCCTGAACAACTAGAATGTTTGCTATCCCAAAGCTGTTGCCTAGAGTGGGATATGTCCTACTAGCTGGGCTGCCTTGTTTGGCCTCAGTGTGAGAGGAAGTGCCTAGCCTCACATAGACTTGAAGTGCCAGGGTTTAGGAGATACCCAGGGGGGCCACTACCAGCTCAGAGATGAGGGGGAGAGGGAATGGGGGAAGGATTGTGGGAGGGGGTGATTGGGGAGGGACAGTGAGTGGGATGTAAAGTGGATAAGTAAAAATAAATTAAATTTTAAAATATTTAAATAAAATAATTTCTACATTAAAAAAAGAAATTCGAAATTACAGATATGAGATAAATTCAAATTTTGGTGGGGCTGCTTGACATGTTCTTTGCTTTGTTAATGTCACGTTCTTCTACTTTATATTATCAAAGTGCTCTGTTTATTTATGCTATTCATAAGATTTTTCTGTATTCTTAAAATCTAAATATATATGCAATGTTTTGATTGCAGCCACTGTGGAAATCAATGTGGAGGTTCCTCTAAAAGTCAGAAATAAAACTACCATATAATTCAGCTTAGCACAGGGATAGTTGCTCATTCATGTTCATTCTTTTTTTTTTTTTTTTTGAGACAGGGTTTCTCTGTGTAGCCCTGGCTGTCCTGGAACTCATTCTGTAGACCAGGTTGGCCATGAACTCAGAAATCTGCCTGCCTCTGCCTTCCAAATGCTGGAATTAAAGGCATGTGCCACCACTGCCTGGCCCATCCATGTTCATTGCTGCTCTAGTCACAATAACTAAGCAATGGAAACATACATTGCTCAATAAATAGAAAATGAAAATGTAGTATATTTCCATAATAGAATTTTATTCAGCTGTAAAAATAATGAAATTATGAGATCTGCAGATAAGTAGATGAAACAAGAAATAATCATACTAAGTAGGTTAAGCATACCCAGAAAGACAACTGCTGAACATTCTTTCTCATAGACAGATCCTCACAGGGTTGTAGCTCCTAGTAAGCTGTCCATCCTCTAGCGGCTGCTCCTATACTCATGCACACATCTGCAATACTAACTAAGCTCAGTGGACTAAACAACAGCTTATAAGGATTAGTTGGCATTCCAGTTTCATAACTGTCAATATGATAAAATTGCCTTACAAAGAAAAAGCTCGGAGAGAAAGAATTTGCTTGGCTTTCTCTTCCATAGGAAAGTCAGGGCAGGGACTCATACGTGAGCTTGAGGCAGAAATCACGGATGAACCATGCCACACATGAACCAATTGTTTGAGCTTTAACATATTCAAATTTAAGTGAGAACTACCATAACCTATTAGAGAGAACTTTCTTCACTATAAAGAACCCTAGATGCATCAACAGCCTTCCAATAAATGCCATGCTGTGGGCTAAGACAATCGCTGAAGACATCTACATGTTTGATGGATGGGATCACACAATAGATTCCTTTGTGGCCAGTTGCTTGCCCCTGGAATGATGGTTCTAACTCTTGCCCATGCTGCAGCATGCATCAGAACTATGTTCATTGGTAGTGCTGAGTAATATGCCACTGCCTCTATTTGTTTATTCACTAATGGATGAGCATTGGAGCTTTTTCAACTTTTTTGGAGGTCTTATTAATATTGTATTCTCAACCTTGAGGATTTGCACACTTTATTTCTTTTATATAAATATCTAGAAATTTCTCCACTCTACAGTAAATATGTTAAACATTGTGGAAACTGCCAGAGTGACTGTATTGTGTTAAGTTTCCACATCAGTTTGTCCACAGTTTGTCACGGAGCTGTCATGTTTAACATAATTATTCTAGTGAGTCAGAAACAGTATTTCTGTGTGGTTTCCATTTTTTTTCCCCCAACGACTAACCTGAGTGAGCTTTCTTACATATATTTAATCCTATTTTAATATGTTCGGTTAATAAATGTCTTTTGGGACTACTTGTTCATGTTTTTAATTCATTGTTTCCTTTTGCTGTTGAATCCCAAACACTCTTCTTTTAAAAACCTTTTTATTGATTCTTTGTGAAACTCACATCATGTGAATTCCACTCATCTCCGCATCCCTTCATAACCTCCCCCACCCTTGCAAGCCCTGAAAAGAAAATAAAAAATTTAAATTAAAAAAACAAAAACAACTTGCTGTGGAAGCTGCAGCATGTCACATTATACCATTTCATCCACAGATCTTTACTCACAAATGTTCATTGAAATGAGTCAATGGTCTGATTCAAGGCCTTTGGCTTCTGCTACATTATCAATACTGGATCATCACCTGGACTCCTCTCAGACATTCTGTTGTTACCCTGTGTCATGGAGATCTTGCAGCTTTGGATCTGTAGGACCAGTCCCTTCATGCACACCAGCAGTTCACAAGTGGGGTAGATGCTGGGGTGGGCAAACTCAAAGCCCTGGATCTGGGCCTGGGTGTCAGGTGATCAGTCTGCCAGCTCTCCTGCATCCACATCACCAGGGCACCAGCTATCCCACACTATACCAGCAAGTTCACCCAAAGCTGCAGCCAGCTCTCCTAGTCTACACTCCTAAACTAGAGGTGGGCTCATTTATGCCCACACAGCTCTCTACTGTGCTGCCCAGGTGACGTTCGGGGGCTGCATGCCTGAGTGCTTCAATCAGTGAGGGGCAGGGTCAGCTCTTCCCATCTTAAGACCTTGGCACCACTCTCTGCCTGCTGCAGGTGTCAGAGGGGTGAGTGGGTGTACCAGGTATCTCTCCCATACCTACACCACCTCATGGCAAATATTCTTTATGTACTGTAATTCAATCAATTTCTGGATATGTAATTTGGGAGTATTTTCCCTATGGACAGTATTTTCACATTCTTAATAGTGCCCTTAACATAGAAAAGTTTTTAATTTTGATAAAGCCCACTTTCTTCTTATATTACTTGTGGATTCTTTGTACATATGTTTAAAAAATAGGTTTATATAACCCAAATGTATGAAAATGTATACTTTTGGCAATTTCATATGGCTAATAGAAAATACATCAAGTATTTTCTTTCATCCGACCCAGATTTCTCCCTTAATGTAGAACTATATAGAGGAATAGTATTTCCCTAAGATAGATAACTTTGTACATTTTTGGACTGGTAATATCCATTTTTTGAAGAGGAAAGAAATAAAAGAAAAAGAATATATCTTCACAAACTCCTGAGCTCCTGGGGGGAAAATATATTGATAAATAAACCTAAACAATACACGGCATTGTGCAATTTTGGGAAAATAAAAATGAACTAACATGGGACATCTTAAAACAGGATCGTTAAACTGTTTTCAAAACAGAATCATGACTCCTTTGGAGAAGAACATTGCTGTATTCTCCAGAGAGCAATCGTAGCCTTCCTTCTTCCTTCCTCTCCACTCAGTACTTTTGTTGTGTTGCTTTCCCACTCTGGCCTAGGATATGAATTTACTGCAAATACTCTTACTGTAATTCAAACTTGTAGCTGAAAATATTCATTTCAAATACCAATATTTTTTGATACAGGATTTCTGTGCCACTAATGCTGCCAGTGTCCACAAGATGACACTCTAATATGTCAGTATTCTGATATGATCCAATTGGGATTTGTTTGAACACCATTCTGTTCAAAACAGGGTGGTTGAGGGAACAAATAATTATCCTGGTCTTTTATATTTCCCCAGATACTTTCATCTTTTCTCTTTGTGGAGATTATTTTTTTCAAGTCATTATACTCATTCCGCTAATTACATGAATGCCTTTGTCATAGCCTCGCTGTGCTTTTTGCATTTTTAAATGCTTAATAGCACTTGATGAATGTCTAATGGATAATGAGTAATTCTCCAAGGAGCAATATATTATTTTATGTCATTGCTCTGTCTTTTTGTGTCTGAGAACAAAATGCTGAAAAAGAATTTGAAAAAAATAAATTTATAAAATACAGTTACTATTGTTTTTACAGGGCTAACTTTGTTTGCCAAGCGACATGTCTTCAAGACACTTGCCTGAGAAAATAATACCTAAAGGACAAAGGAGTCAAAAATATGTGTTAAATCAGAATGAACAGAGATTTGCTGGCAGTCTCTTTTACGAATGCTTATTGAAATTAAAGTATGCAATTAGTCTTTACTTCAAGCAGCTTAATTTTTAAAAGTATTTCAGGGGCTAAGAACTGCTTGGATATTGCTAAAATAAGCCCAAGGTTGTTTCTTTTACATTCACTTAACAGAGTGATAATTTACTTAAGAGCCCCAAAAGAGTTAAGATAAGAGGGGCTGAAATACTGAAATATTATTTTTATCATCAAGTTTTATGTATATAGCTCATACTCTAAAGCCACAAGCATATTGCTCATAAGGCATACAGTAATCATATGCTTATTTGAAGATCCAAAGGTTAAAAGCCTCTGGGGTTGATCAGGGTTTTTGGTTTTGTTTTTGATTTTTTAATTTATCTCTAAAGAGAATTTTAAAAGGAGAAAAGAAAGGTAAGAAAAAGGAAGAGCATATGTCGGTAACCTAATATAGAGGACCAGAATGAAACAACAGGGGTGTATACATCAGTTTTGTTAATTGTTTTCTTTATAAATTTTTAACATACTTTATGGATCAAACATTGGTCAGTAAAGAAAGTCACCTCACTAAAAATTGAGTCATAGAGTTGATTCATCACAGGACCTTAGAATGGAAAGTACAGCCTTTATATGATGTAGCTTAAGGCACTTTTCCTGTTTTCTTCACTGTTGAGGGCTGAGTCCAGGGCCTTGTGATGAGAGGAAAACATATGCCCATGAACTGTGTCCCTAGCCCTGGCTTGCTTATTTTAAAGGGTCCTTTACTATACTATAAGGGTCAGTCATAGAAAGACTGGCACTCACTTTTGCTTGCTCCTCATGACTCCAGTAAGATTTATCTGATGAACCATTACCCATGAAATTCCATATAAATTACATATATATATATATATACATATATATATATATACATGTATATCTGAGTTTTAGAATGGAGAAGCAAGAATAACAGCTTAAAGCTAAATGATCCACAGGATCTTCCACTGAATCATCTCCTTTCTAATATATATACCTATACTCACAAATGTATATGTGTGTATATATATATATATTAAATGTTTATACAGTATTTTCTAATATATATGTATATTTTTGTGTATATATATATACATATGCATATATATATTAGAAAAGAGACTATATATACAGAAGACTATATATATATTTATATATACATCTAATGTTCATATATCAAAGCAGTTCTTAGCCTCCAAAATACTTTTAAAAATTAATCTCCTTGAAATAAAAACTATTGTATATTCTAATATATATATTAGACTAAATAGTGTTCTTTATAATACAAAACAATTACTATTACATATATAAATATATAAATATATACAAATAGATATATATTGAGCAAGAACAAAGAAGTATCAATGATTTTTCAAAATACATTACAAAAAATAGAAATGCAAACCTACAAGGTTGTGGAAAATGGGAATATGGGAAAATGAACCATTACACACTGTTGTGGGATGGTAAATCAATACAGTAAATATAAAAAGTACATTGGAAATTTAAAAAAACACAAATAGAGACATACTTTTTGCCATTTCTATGTGTGTATATTCAAGATAAAGGAAATCACACCTTGCAAAGTTAGCCAAGGTCCCATATTCATTACAATATGCATCATAAGAATGAAATCACCCCCAGTAGATCCCATATCAGGATCCCAGAAGATTTTCCTACCAGCCAATGCATAATGACCGCATTCTCCTAAGAACAGACAGAGCAATAAAACCCATAAATGAAACACCCATACAACAAAGACAAGATCAAAATATCAGCACCCAGAACTACAGTTTTATAGAATTACAGTTTTATACCCAGAATTACAGTTTTCCCAATCTCAGATGACAGCATACAAACCAGTAACAGCCAGGACAATATTTCTCCACCAGAACTACAGCAGGCCCTGGGTATCACAACATGCCTAAAGTACAAAAAAAAAAAAAAAAAAAAAAAACCTTAAAATAGCCTTTAGGAATGATAGAAATCCTTCAAAATGAAATAAGTGTATTTCTTTTAAAAGCCTATGAAAACACAAGGAAACTGTGAGAGAATGAATTAAACAGTTGAAGACCTGAAAATAAAAATCTAATCAATAAAGAAAACACAAGCTGAGAAAAATCTGGAAACTGAAATATGAAATATGAAAAATGTAGACATTCAAACAGAAACAACAGAGGCAAGCTTCACCAACAGAATTCAAGAGATGGAAGATAGAGTCTCAGACACCAAATCCAGGAGTTCAGAGATACTATAAAAAGACCAAATCTAAGAATAAAAGGAGTAGAAGAAGACGAAGAAGAAAAAGAAGAGGAGAAGGAGGAGGAGGAAGAGGGAAAGGAAGAGGAGGAGGAGGAGGAGGAGAAGGAGGAGGAGGAGGAGGAGGAAGAGGAGGAGGAGAGAAGAACACTCAGGTCAAATGCAAAGTAATAGAAGAAAATTTCTCTAACCTTAAAAAGGAGGGATAGGACACAAACAATATCAAATAGATTGGACCAGAAAAGATAGTCTCCATAGCACAAAATGATAAAACAAACAAATAAACAAAAACAATAAACATACAGAAGAAAGGAAGAATATTACAAAAGTAAAAAAGAACAAGTAACATATGAAGAAAGCCCTAATAATATAATAATACCAACTTCTCAATAAAAACTTTAAATCTGAGCCCAGACTAGCATCAGTAGTCCTCCTACATTAAAAACAAAAAGACAGACTAAGAAAAAAATCTTTCACAATAGCCTCAAAAATATAAAATATCTTGGAGTATCTATAACCAAGGAAGTGAGAGGTTTTTATGGTAAAAACTTTAAGACAATGAAGACAGAGCATGAAGAAAATATCAGAAGATGGAAAGATCTCCCATGTTCATGGATTGGTAGGATTAACACAGTAAATATGGCTATTCTACAAAAAGCAGTCTACACATTCAGTCAAATGTCCACCAAATCCGCCAACCCAAAAAAGAATTCTTCCCAGAACAGTTTTCATGTGTAAACAAACAAACAAAAACAAAACAAAAAAACAAAAAACAGCAAACAAAATAGGATAGCTGAAACTATATCCAGATATATTTTATATCCAGATATAAAATATCCGCAGGAGGTACCACTATTCCCAACTTAAAGTTGTCTAATAGAACTATAGTAATAAAAGCAGCTGGTACTAGCACATAAACAGACACATTGATACATGGAATCAATCAAGATGCAAACATAAATCCACACACCTAAGGACACCTGTTTTGTTTTGTTTTATGAAGAAGCCAAAACTAAACAATAGAAAAAAGGCAGCACTTTCAACAAATGGTGCTAGTCAAACTGGACATCTATATGTAGAAGAATTCAAATAGAGCTACAGTTATCACCCTGAACAAAACTCAACTCCAAATGCATTTAAGACCTCAACATAAAAGCAGGTGCAGTCAACTTGTTAAAGGATAAAGTGGGGAGTAGCCTTGAACTTATTGGAATAGAAGACAATTTTCTGAAGAGATCACCAATAGCATAGGCACGAAGATCAACAATTCATAAATGGGACCTGATGAGACTCCAAAGCTTCTGTAAGGCAAAGGATACTGCCATTGTGACTAAGTAGCAGCCTAGAGAATGAGAAAAGATTTTAACCAACTATATATCTAATAGAGAATTAATACTCAAAATACATAAGGAACTTTAAAAAACTAGATATCGAGAAAACAAAAATCCCAATATTAAAGTAGGGTACAGATCCAAACAGAGATAACTCAAATGGCTCAGAAATATCCAAAGAAATATTTAACATCCTTAGTCATGAGAGAAATGCAAATAAAAACTACTTTGAGCTTTCATCTTACTCCTGTCAGAATGGCTAAGATCAATAACATAAGTGACAGATCATGATGGTGAAGAAGTGGAACAAGGGAAACATTCATCCATGCACAATCATGTTCAGCCACTATGGGAAATCAGCGTGACAGCTTATAAGGAAAATGGGAATCAATCTACTTCAAGATCCATGTATCACTCTTAGGCATATACCAACAAGGAGTTTCATTCACTGGTTCAACTGGGCTCACTGCTGCTCTATTCACACTAGCCAGAAACTGGAAACACCCTAGCTGTCCCTCAACAGAACATATAAAATAATTGTAGTACATTTACACAATAGAGTTTTACTTAGCCATTAAAACAAACAAAATCATTAAACTCTCAGGTACGTAGATGGAACTAGAAAAAAAATCATCCTGAGTGAGATAGCCCAGACACAGAAAGAGAAATAGAGTATGCATGTGCTTAAATGTGTATATTAACTAAGCTGAAATCTATAGAACGAAAGTTAGGACTAGAGAAAGGGAGTAGAGCTACATCTAATTGAATAGTTGGTACCATAGGGATCTTGAAGCAGCCCAAGCTGCTGCCAAAACTATAGTTTACTCTCTACAAACTGATAGCAAGACCCTACTATAGAACATACATGCAAATAACATTGGACATGGAGAAGTAAGCTGGGGTCTACATAGAGCCTTCACCCCTACGTTCTAGCATCTTTGGTACAGGAAGATACCTGCATGATAACAAAGAAAGAAAGAAAGAAAGAAAGAAAGAAAGAAAGAAAGAAAGAAAGAAAGAAAGAAAGAAAGAAAGAAAGAAAGGAAGGAAGGAAGAAAGGAAGGAAGAAAGGAAGAAACAAAGAAAGAAACAAAGAAAGAAACAAAGAAACAAAGAAACAGAGAAAGAAAGAAGAGAAGAGAAGAGAAGAGAAGAGAAGAGAAAAGTAAACACCAACGCTGTCATAACCCTTGTATCTACAATAGTATACAGCACTAGTGTAATACAAAGTCTGTGGGAGTAACCAACCAATTTAAGGACTTAAGGACCACTCCATGAGATGGAACTCATTCTCAACATTGCTTGGGTGACCAAGAACTTGAAACTAGCTAATTCAGAGACTTATAGTGAAATCAAATACTATTGTCCTAATAAAGAAAGGGGAGAGAGAGACAGAGAGAGGTGTAATATGACATGCAATGGCATTCTGCTACACTCAAAGATCAGTACCTTACTCAGCCATCATTACAGAACCTTTCCTACTGCAGCAGAAGAAGAACACACACCAAGACCCACACCAGACATTATGCCGAGAATGGGAGACCTTGGGACACTCGACAGTAAACAGGATGTCTCCATCAAATCCCTCTTCTCAGGGCTCAGGAAACCCCATAGAAGAGGAGACAGAAGGAGTGTAAGGAGAGGCAGAGTGGATGGAGGACACCAAGAAAACAAGGCCCTCTAAAACAACATGAATAAAGTTCATATAAACTCACAAAGACTAAAGCAGCATACACAGGGCCTACATGGGTCTGCACCAGGTCCTCTGTGTATGTATTATGACTTCTAGATTAGTGTCTTTATGGGGTTCCTAAATTTGAAATAAGTAGGTTTCTGTTTCTTGGGACTTCTCTTGGACTCTTTTCCTTCTCTTTGTTTTGTCCAATTCTGGTGTTATCATTATATATATAATATATATGTAACATATGTATAATGTTGTATATGTTTATATTATATATATAAATGTTATATATAATATATTATACTTAGTTTATATTATATATGTAATATATAATATATGTCATATATTAATATATACTATATTATATATGCACACATACATATAAATTATATATAATATACATGTATGTAATCATTTTCCACATATATACATATATACACATACACACACATATATACATACATATATATATGCATATATATATTTGTCCCTTAGAAGCCTGTTTGTTTCTAATGAGAGACAGAAAGGGAGTGGATCTGAAATGGGTAAAGGAAGGAGGGAAGAACTGGGAGGAGTAGAAGGAGTAAATGTGGTACGTAATTAACTTTGTCGAGAGGCTGCAGAGATGGCTCAATGATTAGAAGAACTTGCTGCTCTTGCAGAGGACCTTCGTTTGGTTCCCAGCATTCACACTGGGAAGCTTATAACTGTCTATAACTCCTGGTCCAGGGAATGCTCTTTTCTGGCCTCTGAAGGCATTTGCACTCACTCACACACACACACACACACACACACACACACACACACACACACACACATGCATCTAAAAACAAAGAATAAATTCTTTTAAAATATATTTTGTCCACTGGCATAGAAGAAATATCATACGATGCTCTGGATGACCTGAGAAGAGGCCTTGCCCTCGCCTCCTCTTCAATCTTGAGAGAATGCATTGGCAAGTTATGCTTAAGTGACATCAGCAAAAAGGAGACAGGAAAGACCTACAGGAATGTTCCCTACAGTAATGTCTGTTGTTTCCCAAACAAACAAACACTGGAACAAAACTGGTCAGAAGAAACTTTTTTAGACCATGGAAAATAATCCCAAGTTTTCGGCAGCCTGAAAAGCTTTTGTGCTAGAGAAATGGCAGAAGTCAGTAATAACTGAGCTTTATAGCATGGCTTCTCACCTTATTTCCAGTCCTTGCTTTCTACCTGAGTGGTAGTAATAAAAATAATGGTCCACATGCTCAGTACTGGAGAGGGCAGGATGGCTCTAATTCACATTATTTTATGTGCCTCAAGGCTTTTGGGTATCATAATGCAAAAGGATCTTTTTTTTATTATTACTATTATCATCAAATCTGTGATTTTGCCCAGTTTCAAGTCACTCCCAGGATAAAAAATAGTGAAGATTTTTTTGTTTGTTTTTGTTTTTGGTTTTTGTTGTTGTTTTTTTTTTTCCTTAGAATTTTTCTATCTGATTTCAAAGGAAACGGCTCAAAGAAATATAAATCTACGATGGTATGTCATACATGTGGCAGAAATTTATGCCAATAGTATGAATGTCTTAGAAGACTGGAGAAAAGCTTTTGTGTGCTGTTGAAACACAGTAGGCATTAAGTTGGAGCTGTTGCACTAATGGTGGGGTAGGCTGAGGCACAGACGATGACAAGGCAGTGCCAAGAGCAACGGATACCAACGTATGCCAGCCTGGATTGCCTCTGAGTCCTTTGCAAAGTAAGAGAAAACTTGTTGATACCCAGTGAAGTATGATACTAATGGTCTGCACCACTTTTCACAGTTGGCACTCTGAGAATCCCAAATTGAACACACCCACCTCTTACCCATGTCACAGCCATGAACAGTGATCTGGGCTTCCTCAGGGCTCCCTTCCCCTGAAAAGAGGACTTGCTGCTCTTTCCCCTTTCCTTCAGGGTTGAAGTCAGAAGCACAGATTTATTTTTCCTGCTTTTCTAACATTTTGGAGCCTCCGTGACAGAAAACAGTGACCAACGCAGGTCCTGCTTTACTATGAGCGATACTACTTAAAACTTTAAATCTAGTAATTAAAATCTGCTTACGCTACTTCATACTCTACTAACAAAAGGGCTTGAAAAACCTAACAGCATCACCTCACACTGCAGAAGCATAATTCCAGTGAAAAAACTTTTAATTTCTGAGATAGACGCTGTGTGTGTGTGTGTTTGTGTGTGTGTATGCACATGTATGTTGCAGTTACAGGCAGTTTTGAGCCATCCAATGTAGGTGCTGGTAACCCAAATTGAGTTCTCTGCAAGAGCAGTATAGGCTTTACAAATTCCCTTAAATATGAGAGACAAATCTTACACAGGCATTATTACTACTTCTTTCTTAATGGTATATGGTATAAAAGAATAGTCCAGGTTTGGCGAGATGGCTCAGCGGGTAAGAGCACTGACTGCTCTTCTGAAGGTTCTGAGTTCAAATCCCAGCAACCATGTGGTGGCTCACAACCATCTGTAATGAGATCTAATGCCCTCTTCTGGTGGGTGTCTAAAGACAGTTACAGTGTATTCATATAAATAAAAATAAATGTTAAAAAAAAGAAGTCCAAATCTATATTTGGTTTCCAGAGTATATTTTGTCCTTGAGCTATTGTAGTTGATGGATGGTATTATTCTCATCCAGTGAAACAAGAGACAAATTGAGAAAAGGGAAGAGATTCATTCCTAACTCTAAGGTGTCCTTCCATGACCTACAGAGGGCCATAGAACACTTGGAACCATTTGATGAACGGGCCCACTAATGTTTCTAACGTATTTAGGCTAATTTCTGTGGATCAGGTAGAAGTTAGTGTTTTAGAAAAGGATTTACCAAAAGAATAATCCTACCACATGAAAGAGAAATGGTGTGAAGGTTCTGATGAGTTGATATTGTCTCTTTCTTCAGCCCTGTTCATTGAATTATTCATGCTTAAACTTTGGGACTCACAGAAATTTATTGTTCTTTGTTACAGGGTAGCTAAGGACATTTTGCCTGATTTATACCTAATGACATTTATATCATAAAATAGTCTGTAATTTATGAGAGATAAGTCAAATTTTACAAACACCACGCACAATTTGAAGTTGCAGCCAGCCTTAATACACCCACACAGATATCTCTAAAAACACCTACACATAATAAAAATTGGCACTTTTACCCAATAAAAGATTGAGATAATGTATTAGAGCAACTTCAAGAGAAAAGAAATGTCCCTTCTATCTACAAAATGTTAAATAATTTAAATAAGGCAGTGGACAGGTATCCTCCAATTTCTTTTACTTTGCACATCATATTGGTATCTCTGACAGTTTATTTTTTTAAATCTATTTAGATAATTGCTATTGTTTCTCAATTCATTTATTTTCAAAAGGTGACCTGTTAACATGTGTGATTTATGGTCACTGAGAGTTATATGAAACTTGAAGCAATAAAAATCATTATATAGATATTTTGAAAAAATAATGGATTTTCATTAAAATAACAAAATAAGCATACTTATGTAATTAAAAAGAGAGAGTGAGGGTCTCTTGCTTAATCTGACGTGTCATTAAATATGTCCTTCAAGAACGAAAGAAGGCACACAACAGTTGTTCAAAGGCCAGCTTTAATGTTAATTCTAGGCTATGCATCTGGATACACAAAATAAAATGAACACAATGTTGTCTGTGCTTAAAAGGTATATTAATGATGATAACAGAAGAGAGTGACCATCAAGCAAATAGAGAATATATTCTCAACGAGGGCTCTCTCCTTGGCTTCAATGGTCCTAAGATTATGGGGGAAAACTAAGTATTCTTTAAAAGTATATGCTTTTGCTTTTGGAAATAAAAAGGGTTGCAAATAAAATAAGCCATTTTAAAGAAAAACAATGCCCTTGTTTGCTTGTTTGTTTTTTGCTTTTTTTTTTTTTTTTTTTTTTTTTTTTTTTTTTAAACAAAGTCTCATTTTATCTCATTTTGTAGCATAGGCTGACCTGGAACTTAGAATTATTCTGTCCATGCCTCCTGAGTGCTGGGGTGGCAGGTGTGTACTACCATATTAGCAGACCCTAAAATGTCAATGGACTTCTACACATTCCACACTAATCTCATGTATGTTAAGAAAAACTTGATGTATAAGCAACATAGTTTATCTTTAACTTCTGTACATTTTAAATAACAATAATACCCTTTAGAAAGCCCTTCTAAACACAGCTTATAACTTGGAAGAATCCATTGGCTAACAGCATTGCCTAAGTACAAAAAGCATTTTCTTCAACAGCAATCAATAATAACTGTTCTGTGAGTAACAAGCAGGTCGACTGTTAGGTGGCTAACAGACAGAGGATGGCTTTGATGCATTCCAGGCAGTTAACATCACAATGAGAGTCTAAAACTAAAGTTACACACTTACCCCACCATGGAAGATCTGTCTTGTTTAAAATAGCACTTCTTTTTCTTTTCTTCTTTTTTTATTAGTTATTTTATTTATTTACATTTCGAATGTGGTCTCCCTTCCCAGTTTCCCCTCCACAAACCCCCATCCCATCTTTCCTCCCCTCTGCCTCTATGAGGGTGCTCCCCCACTCACCCACTCCTGCCTCACCACTATGACATCCCCTATACTAGGACACCAAGCCTCCACAGAACCAAGAGCCTCTTCTCCCATGGATCCCAGATGAGGCCTTCCTCTGCTACATATGCAGCTGGAGCCGTGGGTTCCTCCATGTGTATTCTTTGGTTGGTAGTTTAGTATCTGGGAGCTCTGAGTGGTCTAGTTGGTTGATATTGCTGATCTTCCTATGGGGTTGCAATACACTTCCCCTCCTTCAGTCCATCCCCTACCTCTTCTATTGGGGTTCCTGTGCTCAGTCTTATGGTTGGCTACAAGCATCCTCATCCCCATTGATCAGGCTCTAGTCAAGCCTCTCAGGGGACTGCTATACCAGGCTCCTGTCAGAAAATGCTTCTTGAAATCAGCAATAGTGCCTGGATTTAGTGTCTGTGGATGGGATGGATCCATAGGAGGGACAGTCTCTGGATGGCCTTTCCTTCAGTCTCTGTTCCACTCTGTAAGGCAAAAGACACTGTTAATAGGACAAAACAGCAACCAACAGATTGGGAAAAGATCTTTACCAATCCTATATCAGATAGAGGGCTAAAATCCAATATATACAAAGAATTCAAGAAGTTAGACTCTAGAGAATCAAATAACCCTATTAAAAATGAGGTACAGAGCTAAACAAAGAATTCTCAAGTGAGGAATACCAAAAGGCTGAGAAGCACCTAAAGAAATGTTCAACATCCTTAGTCATCAGGGAAATGCAAATCAAAACAACCCTGAGATTCCACCTCATACCAGTCAGAATGACTAAAATCAAAACTCAGATGACAGCAGATGCTGGCGAGGTTGTGGAGAAAGAGGAACACTCCTTCATTGCTGGTGGAATTGCAAGCTGGTACAACCACTCTGGAAATCAGTTTGGTGATTCCTCAGGAAACTGGACATAGTAATATCAGAGGACCCAGCTATACCACTCCTAGGCATATACCCAGAAGATGCTCCAACATGTACTAAGGACACATGCTCCACTGTGTTCATAGCAGCCTTATTTATAATAGACAGATCCTGGAAACAACCCAGATGTCCCTCAACAGAGGAATGGATACAGAAAATGTGGTATATCTACACAATGGAATACTACTCAGCTATTAAAAACAATGAAATTATGAAATTCTTAGGGAAATGGATGGATCTGGAGAATATCATCCTGAGTGAGGTAACCCAATCACAAAAGAACACACATGGCATGCACACACTGATAAGTGGATGTTAGCCCAGAAGCTCAGAATACCAAAAATACAATCCACAAACCACAAGAAACTCAAGAAGAAGGAAGACCAAAGTGTGGATGTTCCTTCTTAGAAGGGGGAACAAAATACCCATCTAAAGAGTTGCAGAGACAAACTATGGAGCAGAGACTAAAAGGACAATCCAGAGACTGCTGCACCTAGGAATCCTTTCCATATTCAATTATCAAACCCAGACACTATTGTGGATACCAACAAGTGCTGGCTGACAGGAGCCTGATATAGCTGTCTCCTGAGAGGCTCTGACAGTATCTGACTAATACAGAAGTAGATGCTCACAGCCATCCATTGGACTGACCATAGGGTCCCCAATGAAGGAACTAGAGAAAGGACCCAAGGAGCTGAAGGGTTTGCAGCCCTTTGGGACAAACAACAATATGAACTAACTAGTACCCTCAGAGCTCCCAGGGACTAAACCATCAACCAAAGAGCACACATGGTGGGACTCATGGCTCCAGCACCATGCGTATAGCAGAGGATGGCCTAGTCGGTCATCAATGATAGGAGAGGCCCTTAGTCCTGTGATGGTTTATGCCCCAATGTAGGGGCATGCCAGGGCCAGGAAGTAGGAGAGGGTGGGTTGGTGATCAGGGGGAGGGGGGAGGAAACAGGGTTTGTTTTTTGTTTTTGTTTTGATATTTATTCAGAGGGATAACCAGGAGAAGAGATATCATTTGAAATGTAAATAAAGAAAATATCTAATAAAAAAAAGAAAAAATGGGGTACAGAGCTAAACAGAAAAGTCTCAACTGAAGAATCTCAAATGGTCGAGAAGCACCAAAAGAAATAAATGTTCAATATCCTTAGTGATCAGCTAAGTGCAAATCAAAATGACCCTGAGATTCTATCTCACACCAGTCAGAATAGCTAAAATAAAAAACTCAGGTGACAGCAGATGCTGGCAAGGATGTGGGATTGCAAGCTTGTATAGTCACTCTGTAAAACAGTCTGGCAGTTCCTCAGAAAACTGGAAATAGTTCTGAGAACCCTGCTATACCATTCCTGGGCATATACCCAGAAGATGCTCCAACATATAGCAAGGACACATGCCCCACTATGTTCATAGCAGCCTTATTTATAATAGCCAGAAGCTGGATACAACCCAGATGTCCCTCAACAGGGGAATGGATACAGAAAATGTGGTACATTTATATAATGGAGTACTACTTAGCTATTAAAAACAATGACTTCATGAAATGCACAGGCAAATGGATAGATCTAGAAAATAATATAGCACTTCTAAAATAAAAAAATATGTGTGTTCAAAGCCTTTGTCCTTAAAAAAAATCAATAAACATGTGAATTAACAAAATTATTGGAGAAATAACCTTAGATTTAAATTTCATTATCATGTCTAATTGTTCAATGTATGTCTAAACAGTAGATGAGATGGCCACAATTTTTTGTGAAGGGCTGATGTCCTAGTTAAGGTTTTACTGTTATGAACAAGCACCACAATCAAGGCAATTTAATTTGGGTTGGCTTACAGGTTCAGAGGTTCAGTCCATTATCAACAAGGCGAGAATGTGGCAGCATCCAAGCAGGCATGGTGCTGGAGGTGCTGAGAGTTCTACATCTTCATGTGAAGGCTGTGAGCAGAAGACTTCTAGGCAGCTAGCAGTAGGGTCTTGAAGTCCAAGCCCACAGTGAGTCCAATGAGACCACACCTCCAAATAGTGCCACTCCCCAGGCCAAGCATATTCAAACCATGACAGCTGGATAATTAACATTTGAAGTATTGTGCACCATCCATTCATTCTGACACTACCATATGCCACTGGATCTCAGAAATAGCCAGAGAAAATATGCAAGTTAATGGGTGCGTCTGTGTTCTAATAAAACTTTATCAAAACAGGTAGCTGGTTTGTAGATTAACTGCCTTAGATGTTGGCTCTTATTTCCCTTGTTTTACTGTGGGTTACATCCAGCATGCACAGGAGCTGTGGTGTGTGAAACACAGGCAAAGTGGCACTGAGCAACAAGGTCTTCAGCAACTCAGCAACCTATAGAGTTGAAAAAATGCTTTATGCCTCAAAGGTACGTCACCTGTTCCTAAAACTCTCATAATGGACTCCAAGAACCACAGCACTGGTATAAATGTAGAGCATCCTAAAATGGTGTGCTGAGTCTTCAAGAATCAGAGAACCTTCACCATACCCATTAATCACATTTGTTCTGAAAATATTTCCATTCTTTTTCACATCACTCTCTTCCCACCCCCAACTCCTCCTCCCTCACTTCCTCCTTTTCTCCCCTCCAGCTCTTACCTTTCCTTTTATAACAGAGGTTTAATCCCATCCTGTGTCTTGGCTGCTGTCTGTTTACCTGCATATGTGGCTGTGTGTGCCACTGTAGTATAGGCTAGCATCAACCACCACATTGGAATTGAAAGCTCTTATGTAGGTTTTGTTCCCAACCATATTGTGTGTATTAGTTTTTGACTTTGCTTTTATAATTTCTGAAATAAATAACTTTTTATTGCAAAAAAGTATCAGATACCACAAAGATTTTTTTTTAATTTCTATTAATTACTAGAAAGATGAATCAGGGGTTAAGAAGATTTGTCCCTGGGTCTTCAGAAGACCAGAATTCAAATTCCAGCACTTAAGGTCAGTCCATTGCCAATCACCTCTCTAGCTCCAGGGATCTGATAGCCTCTTCTGGCCTCTGGGATACCCACACTACTTTATACATATGTGAGAACAGGATGGGGGGATCATGTGACAAATCCCACAAAATAAGACTCTGGAGACCAGCATCAGGTTATAGATCTGAGTTTATTGTGCAGTGCATAAGTTTACATACAGTTCTTAAGCCAATCCCAAACCCCTAAATTCTTAACCAATTGCATCTTAACACATCATCACCATACACCAATGAAAGCTCTGCCTGATGAGGTAACTCAGATGAGGGAAGGGGAAATCATCTCCTCTTAGGACTTCTGTGAAGGCAGAGGAAGCAGCCACCACCCTGGCCTCGTTTCTTTTTTGCTGTTTCAGTGGTGTTCCAGGAGCCATCTGAGATCTAATGCCATGTGAAGAAGATGAGGACTTTTTGAGGAGCCACAAGAGCATGTAACACCTCCCTCTCCATCCCTTTTTTCCTTTACAAGGTTGACTTCCACATCCCCCAGATACATACTCAGAAACACACAGAAAGACACAATTTAAAATTTAAACAAATAATAAAATAATTATTATTTTAAAAAGCTGGTTATGTTTGGTAATACTTGCTTTTAATTCCAGCACTCAGAGAAGCAGGTGTATCTCTGTAATTCTGAGACCAACCTTATCTACAGAAAGAGTTTCACTCCATCCAGATCTACATAGTAAAACCGTAAGGGGAAATAAACTTATAAATAAATATAAAAATAAATAAATAGATGTTTAGTACTCTTGTATTTCCTCTTAAACGATGCCCATAGAACCATAAATAATCTATGCTGGGTGGTTTCAGGTAATCCAACTTTTCTTTGGTGAGAAACAAATAGAACTGACCACTTGTGTCAGGATAAATAGCTCTAGACGTGTCTACTTAGTGAGATAAATACTACTTTGGAATATTCATGAAAACTACAGTGGATGGTATGTTAAGGATTGACTAAATAGACACATAATTTATGGTCTTGGATTGTTTTTAAGGTGATTATAAGGGGGAAATGAATTTAAAAATAACTTCAGAAAGCAAAGGAAGATTGAGGCTCCAAGTTTGACCTCCCAAAGTCACTTGACATGTGTTCTTTTTACATCAGGGACAAAGTTAACCCAAGATTAAGAGGCTGCTCCCGCAGCAAGCTCTCAACATGTACACTTACATTTTAGCAGGCAAAACACACACACACACAGTAGGGTGTGATGCAGCATTTACAAATTCTCCAAAATTCAACCAAAGACTCAACCTAATGGTTAGTTCTTGGGGAACTCACATCAGGCATCACGATTGCTTCAATAGTCTAAAATTTGAAGAAGGGCTCTTAACAGACAGATTTCAATTTATCTTTCTTTGGGAGTTGGGATTTTCTTTATTTCTGAAGAATTATTCCTTATTTTTTCCTGGAATTTTTAGCCTTATTTATCCTGAAGGATAAGTGAATGCTTAGCTAACATTACACATCTCTAGGGATGAGTATTGTAAAAGTCATAAATGTTAATAGATTGATACTCACTACACTCTTTTTTTCTCCTTGTAGGGAGACGAACACACTAATTGTATCAGACACATAAAAATAATAGAAAAAACTTAAAAAGATATTACAGAAAATAGAGACATTATCATCATTTATAATCATAAAAAGTACACATTTGTTTTAAAAAATCGGATATTTTCATAAATTGCATTTATTCTAAAGAATTGAAATTAATAATTCTAAGAATGCCTACTCAATCTTTCTCTGAGTTTGCTAATGTAGATTAAATGTCTCATGGGCTTAATTGTTATGGTCCTATTGTTTTTGACTCTAATGGAATGTATACAAATCACTGTCAAGAAGTGAAGCAATAGATTCTGCTGCTTCAACAGAAAGCAGAATGCTTGTGCCCAGCCCTACAGATGGTAGAGAACTGCACTACTGCAGAGATTTCTCTCTTTCCCTTGACAATTTTTTTTTACCAATGTTTTAAATTTGTCAAGTTGCTGTGTAATCTATTCATTATTCTTTTCATGAGTACAAAACAACCTAGTTCCCTACTTCAAAAGCATTTTCCATAAATTTAAGTTAAATTTAAATTTAATAATTATTTAAGTAGAAAAATGTAAGTATGAAAATATACTGCTTCTGTTTGTCAATACAAAACCAGCATTTTATTGAAAGGGTAATACCAGGAATACTTATGTGCATTAACATTAGAAAAAAGATAAGGCTATTAACAACCAATGTTCTATTTAATATTAATATTCATATTCATGTTTGTCTGTTGTAGTAGCCAATGAAATTATAAAAAATAAGACAGTAGATATAACATCATTAGGAAGATTAAGTTAAAAATACCAGTATTTCTATGATATTATTTATTACTTTGAATATCCAAGAAAAAATCTTTAAATATTAGTGACTCAGACATTATATGTAAGAATTTTGGATTCCATGTTAACAATGAAAAAATGCCGAAATGATGAGAAACAAAAGAGTCAAAATCTAACAATATAAAATATGAACTAAACAATCTACAAAATAAAACTGTTAAATTCTATATAAAGCACTTAATAAACTTAAACACATAGACAATAATACCTTTCTTTTTTGATAGGAAGAAGTCAGTATTATAATATGTTGGTATTTCCTTTCTTCCTCTATGCGTTTATCATTATCACCAATAAAACTGGTCCCAAAACTGTGACAATTATGTCTTGACATTTCTATAGAGTACACAAGAAAGAAATGCAAGAAAATATAGAAGAAATTTAAGAGAAAGAGTAAAGATTAGACAGCCTAGATATTGAAACTAAATGATGACTATTATGGCAATGGCTCACTAATAAATAAAGCTCTTTTTCACAGTGCCTCCTAGGCTGTCAGCTGTGTCAAGATGAAGCTGAATATCTCCTTCCCAGCCACCAGCTGTCAGAAACTCATTGAAGTGGATGATGAACACAAGCTTCATATATTTGATAAGAAGTGTGTGTGGTTGATGCTCTCTGGTTCAATCAGTGGTGGGAATGACAAACAGGATTTTCCAATTCCACAGAAGTAAGTCATCTTGACCCATGGCAGAAAGCTCTTGCTGCTGGGTATTCCTGTATAGATCAAGGAGAACTAGAGATATGAAGTGCAAGTCTGTTTGTGGATACATTGTGAATACCAATATGAATGTTCTCAACTTAGTTGAATGGGGGGGGTAAGGAAGGGATAGAGGAAGGGACAAAGGAAGGAAGGAGAGAAACATATCTCTAGACTGAAAGTACTACTGTGCCTTAGGCTCAAAAGAACTAACAGAATCTGAAAACTTTTCCATCTCTCTGAAAATGATGATGTCTGCCCTGAAACAAAGAAAATGAGACACTTAGGACCAAAACTGCCAGGATTCAGCATCTTGCACGTGCTCTGCAATACAAATGCTGACATATTACTCTGAAGAAACAACACACTAAGAAAAAGAAGAGAGCTGCAAAATATGCTAAATTTTTGCCCAAGGGAATTGAGGACACCAAAGTGGAACATACCAGGGACACATTGCCATGAGACATAGGCTGTCCTCTGAGAACTTTTACTTCTGCATCTATGTCCAATCAGCACCAACTCTTTAAGAGTAACAAATAAGCCGGGCGTGGTGGCGCACGCCTTTAATCCCAGCACTTGGGAGGCAGAGGCAGGCGGATTTC
>NW_022196905.1:206359445-206376793 GCF_008632895.1 Mastomys coucha
AAAAAAAAAAAAAAAAAAAAGAGTAACAAATAAATAACTAGACCTCAAAAAAGCAAACAAACAAAACAAAACAGAAAACCAATGAAAGATGTTAAACAGAAATTAAAAAGAGAAACAAAATTACATAATGAAATCTATCACTTGAAAAGGACAGAATATGGAAAACAGTGTTAGTAAAGCAAGATGTACGCTTTCCTGACACCTTACTCTATATAATAAACTAGAATTACATATGAGAATAATGAACAAAACCAAAGTATGCTTAGAATTACAAATTGTCAAAGCATGAGGGTCTGCATTAGCTCCTGACATTAAAAACAAAATAGACCCTCCCACTCCACAATTGCTCGCTACTACCCTGGTAGTAGGTTCCTCTAACCTCCTTTTTCCAGGAAAATTTCCCAGGGTCTCTGATTGGCCAACTAAATAAGCAAATGATATTGGTATTCGTTGAGCCACAGTTATAAAAATTCACTATAAGAATAAATATATGGATGGAGAGAAAAATAAATACAAAGATCTTGATGTAGAAATAGTACTCTTGGCATGTGTGAGAATAAAACTCAGGTTATAGTCTACTGAGCAGAAGGTATGCTCCATGGTGAGGTAGCACTAGCTATGAAGAAACTCACAAAAAAGTTGATAGATAGAGGCTCACTACACTGTTTCCTCTCTGGGTACAATTTTCATGTTGATCTTCCCAAATAAAATCACATATAAACCTGAACAATGTCATTTCTAGATAATAATTGTGGTCATCGTTTTTAAAAACAAATGTAAGATTTCTATTTAACTTCTTGAGATCTGTTTTGTCAATTTTCAACATTCATACTTTGCCACAGCAATTAATGCTTTTTCCATCTCTCCCATAGTTCAAACAGAGCAGAAAAATGAGTGGTGTTTGTTTCTTTGGTTAGTTGGTTGGTTGGTTTTTTGTTTGGTAGGGTTTTGTTTTGTTTTGTTTTGTTTTGTTTTTGACATGCTGCAACCCTGGCACAAACCCTGGTTGGTTGGCTTTGTATGAAATGATCATACATGTGTCTATCCACAGGATGGGTCAGAGAAATGTATTTGTCACCCCTTTCCCTGCCTATTGACTTTAAGTTCATTCAAAGAGAATGTGAGTCAAAGAGCATGTGACTCACATCAGGCGAAGTGGTGGCTTGGTTTTTTTTCTTAACAAACACATGAAGAGATGTGCAGGGGAAATTAACAATGAGTCTGACCTTACTTAAATGAGAAAGATGATTATTAGCTTAGACTAGAGAGCTATAGAACTCAGTTCCAGGACTTCTACTCCAATGTGGAAAGATGCAAAGGCATCCGTGGAGGAAGATCGTTTCTGGGGTCACAACACGATTCACTGACATTCAGGAAAAACTAGCAGAGCATGAAAACTGTGTGTTCTTTCTGCTTAGTGTCTTATTAATATTTTTAAATTCTAATTTATTTCATTTCTTTGGTTGGATTCTACAGTTCATGCTTTGATTCCTGGTAAGGTTATAGAGAGCTTGCTGCTAGATTTGCCACTTCCCTTTTCAGGAACATCAGCTTGGTAGGTACCAATCATTTGAGTCAAAACCCATCTATCTAAAACCCATATCCCCTGTTTACCTTCTTTAAATGAGGAAAATTGCCCCTGCACTGAGTCATCTCACCGCCAAAGGTGAACACCTGAGGTTATCCCTATATCCCATAGCCACAAAAGTACAAAAGCTACCCAACCATAAACTGACTCAATCTTGTCTCCCCTCCCCTCTTATCATTTCCCAGGAAAACCATAACACTGGACTGTGGTATCTTCTTTACGCCTCCTAGCCAACCCTGGAGCCTCTTCCACTGTTGTTGCATGGTGTTTGCCTCCTCTCAGGAACCACAAGTAAGAAACTTATCCTTCAAAAGCTGTTGGCTCACTCTTATTAAAGCTAATGAATTTTAGGTGCCTTTGACTATATGCATCAATTCCTTGATTTCCAGATCTGGTGTGTGCTTTAAGGATGCCAAAAGGCAGAAACTGCCATGGGATTTCTCTCCACTGATATCCTTGGGACCTGTAATGTCTTAGTTTGGGTTCTGTATTACAATGGAAATAGTAGTCAATTCACAATGAAAATCGATTTTGGAAAATATAACAAACAGTACCCCTTGTTCTCTCAACTTGTAACCTGTGCTTGTATTTCATTTACTTTCTGATAGTTAAAGTTTGAAGAGAGATATTTAAGCAATAAAGTTCAGGGCTATTTATTTTTGTCAAGAACATAGATTCTACCAATTAGTGGCTGTATTTAATTATTATGAAATTTAACGAGCACAATCAATGCTAGGAAATAATTCTTACCAACTCATAATACATCCCTGCTATCTGACATTTTACATTGTTCTAATCAATAATGAATCAATGCAATTTAGCTCTACCATGCAAAAATCTTCAAGATGTTGTGAGACTAAAAGTAAAACCAGATGAATAATTTCCCAACTTTTAAACTTTTTATTCAATAAGGTTTGTCTTCAGACACTCAGATAGTTAAAGGTGTGTATCTGTGAGCATGATTACATTCAAATTTCTTTTGTAGGGCTATTTCACCTCATAAAGGAAGAGGGGAATCATATTTGTTTTGCCAGTACAGGTAAACAAATGTCACGGAAGTAACTAACCCCTTTGTCATTAAATCTTGCTCCACAAGATGAAATTTATATCTGGTACCATTCCTGGGCCAAGTGCCTGTACTTTGACAAGTCATGGGATCTAAGGGGAAACCTATTACTATTACTCTAAGTGGTCATGGTGGTAAACCTACTCTTAATGGTTTATCCTTATGCCCATAGATTAATACATCTCTCAGCCCTCATTATAGGAAGAGGACATAGTGAACTTTCACCCTTAGCTGAGGAAGGAGGAATTAACCTATTTCAGTTTTTAACCTTGGTACTATCTGATTTTAAGTATTTCATTTACAGGATCCTGAGAGACCTTTATAGAGAGATTCTCTTTCTAGGATGATTAAGTATTTTATTATTACCTCTCTTTTCTGCAATTTCTGGTCATCATTACTTCTTTATTTCCATCTGATGCCAATTATTGTCTGTCTGAAGGATTCTTCTTGACATTGTCATAGTAAAAGCCTGTTGTAGATTTCATTTTGTTTCCCCATCTCTGCAAAAGCCTTCCACTTCATTTTTGGAAAAATTAGTTTGTTCTAGCTTATGAATTTTAAGCTGACAACTTGGTGTTTGATTTATTTTTCATTTCAGCACTTTAGAGATATTTGAAATGAAGATTTCACTCTCATTTTAAAAACACCATTCTTTTGTACATAGTATATATTTTGAATGTTTTCTTCAGTTTTTGTGGCATGGTTAAACATTTTAGATCTGTGAGTTAATAATTGTTTATCAATTTGGAACATTGTTTAAATAATGTGCCATTGTTTAGCCCATTTCAAATTACAATTAAAACATTTGTTTAACTGAATTTTTTCATACCTTAAAGATTGTGTGTATGTGTGTGTGCATGTGTGTATCTTTTCTCTTCATGCTTTGTTGTCAGTAGCAATGACTGTCTTAAAAATCTGTTAACCTTTTCCTCTACAGTCTTTGTTTACCACTCCCAGTAGACTTTGGACTTCAGAAATTATCACTTTTAACATGTAGAATTTTTCTTTGATCTCTTTAAATAAAGATAACTTCTGTCATCTTTATTGACTTTGATATAGTTTCTTGAAATGCAATAACTAAAGTTTGTTGTTGACTCTATCATTTATATCATTCAAGTAATTTTGATTAAATACTTTTTTTCCTTATAAAAATGGTATCTTCCTTCTAGCTCTTGGTAAGTTTTGATTGGGTTCCGGATGCTATATGTGTTGTCTGTGAGACACTGGATGCCTTTAAAGACTCAGAGAGTTTCTTCAGCTTTGTCTTGAGTGTTAGCAGCTTAATCCTTTTGTGTTCCATCTCTAAGTTTTGTGGGTAGGATTTAAACTGGGATGAATCTTCCTACTGCTCATATTCCCAAACTACTAGGATGCCCAGTCTCATCCATATGAATGTCAAGCATGACTTCCTTAGTTCTCTGTCAGAGTGCTTTTTCTGAGCAAGGTGGATTTTTCACATGCATGTATAGGTAAGTTCTTGAATGCCTAATCTATGAGACCTCTGTGTATCTCTGAGAGTGTCTCTATGTGCACTCTCTCTTCTATCACTGTGCCTGTATGTTCCATATTACTCAGCTTCCCTGACCACTAGATTTCTCGTTTTAAGACATGGTGTATATAGTGGTGTTGGACATTTCTGTCAGGAACCCAGATAGGCTTAGGCTGGTCCTGTAGCAAAACACAAATGAACCCCCTCCCAGTTGTAAGGAGAGGGTCTGGTCCCTTCCAAATTCCATCCAAAGGATCTTGCCATCATACTAGGATGGGGGGGTAATTTTGTTGTGTGCCAATGGAGGGAGATAAGAGGATATTTGGAGTTTTTGTAGATGTTGAATATGTTTAGGGTAGTCAGAGCCATCATTGATTATACATTAGGGGGATAGGTGGTTGTCTTTTGTTTTAGGAGTTGGGCCTTTAGGGTTTGATGAATTCTTTTTCTATTATTCCTTGACCTTGAGGGTTGTGGGAATTCCCATATGATGGGCAATTTCCCAACGTGTGCAGAAGGTTTTGAATTGACAGCTAATGAAGTCAGGGCCATTATCAGTTTTTAATCTGTTGAGGAATGCCTTTGATGGCAAAGGTGGAGAGTACATGGTGAACTAACTTTTTTGAGTGTTCACCTGTTTGGGCTGTAGCCCGTATAAAATGTGAGTATGTATCTTCAGTGACAAAAACATATTACTGTCTATTGAATTGGGGAGTATGAATAACATCAATTTGCCATAAGGCATTGGACTTAAGCCCTCAGCGATTGGTGCCCATTGTTTGTAAAGCTGCTGTGGTAATGAGGGATGCACAAGAAGAGCATGTTTTTATTATCCTGTGGAGTTAAGCAAGAGAGATGTGGGGGAAATGGGCATGAAGCCCCCTTATATTTGTGTGTGTGCATGAATGAAATTGGTCTGCTTGTTCAGTAGAGACCATGCATGTCCCTGTTGAGGTGGTTTGCATTTCCCTCAGATATAGGACCTGGCAAGGGACTGTGAGCCATCATGGACCTCTGCTTGCTCTGGCCCCACTCTCTCCGGTGTAATACGCGGTAGCTGTCTTCAGACGCACCAGAAGAGGGCATCAGATCTTATTACGAGTAGTTGTGGAGCCACCATGTGGTGGCTGGGATCCGAACTCAGGACCTTTGGAAGAGCAGTCAGTGCTCTTACTGGCTGAGCCATCTCACCAGCCCCTGCATGAGGTTTTTTTATTGAACCAGTATACTGGGGCCATCCTGCATTCTGAGCAAAGGCGACTCCCAGGAACAAAAGCACACACTTTTTATACCTTTCAGTACATAGGCTTACAGCATGAGTTGGTTATCTCTCATTGGTGGAGCCCATTGTCTTTTGTTTTCATTGACGTCTGTGCCCCAGGTGAGGAGGAGATACTGATTGCATGTTGGAGGAGGGATCCACCTCTTATCAGGGGTGTTTCCTGGAACCAGGCATTACTCCCCACAATTAGGGCATCTCCTGGGGACTGATGTTTGCTTGGTAAACTCTTCTGAAGCTCTGTCTTTAGGCTTAATGGGCATTCCTTGCTCCTTGGTATTTCTATGAGGTGTCCCTGTTTGCTCAATTCTTACAAAACAATTCAGAAAAGGGAGCGTCTAGAGATTGCTCGTTTCATCCTGAACTCTCAGAAACTGTTACCGTCTACCATGTGACATTCAACATAAAAGATATATAATTACTTTCTCCTTTTTAAAGAGTGTGTCTTAGAGAGGATCATGTATCTAGCCCCTGATCACCTATTTTAGATCAAAGCAGGAACTCTTGAACTGTTCATCTACAACAATTTTCTTCAGTGCTATCAGGGTCCTTGAAGTTTCCAGGAATAAAAAACAGTCTTAGGCTCTGTGTGCCCTCGTTCTAATGTTCTCCTGGAAACCAATTAAAACATGACAAAGAAGTAGCAAAACGGAGAAATGAGATTCATTGAAAGAGAAATCAAGCATAGCTTCAGAACTGAGGACAGGCTGCCAAGATAGAGACAGTGCTGGGTGCTGTCGAGGAATTCCGTGCATTTCCTTTCAGGGGACTTCCAACTAGTTCTTCTCATCACTCCTCTCCAGGGGTGGTTCCACCTACTGATTGATGGACGCTCTTGAATTGTATAGTATCCTTTCCATTGAGTAAATTCTTAAATGAAACAAAAATTGCAAATACACTGAGATTGTAGAAAGATGTCAATTTTACAAAGTTTGTCTTCAGCATAGTGTTGTATACCTATAGTCATCTAGCATCCCTTGGAAATCCATTCTTCATCTACCCACTGCCTACTACCATGTTACATTCTGTAGTATTTCTAGTTCTGAAAATGTCATTAAATTGATATTTCATTAAAAAGCTATTTATATGCAAGGGTGGCTTTGGAGCTATCTATAGCTCATTCTACAAATTATAAATTTTTGTCACTTTCCCCTACCCTAAATAAATTGGTGGCTTTCCTCAGGAGTCCTCTTTCCTGAAGACTTTAAAATCACTTTCAGGAGGATAACTGATGTCTCTTATCTACCAATGTCTACTCTTCTTGCGTATTTGTGTGTGTTCCAACATTCCAACTGAGGTGTACCTACCCACAAGAATGCCAATAATTTCATGAGAATTGCACATGATTAATACTCTACTTTTTAAAGTATTCTTTAACACAACTGAGATTTTTTTCATCTAGCATCAAATTATATAAGCAAATAAAAATTTTAAAATGGTTACTGTGTAAATAGCTATCTTGCCGTCATGTATGTTTCCTTAAAAATTCCGTACAAAAAGATGCTCTAAAATTCAATCCAGTGTTATGCATTCTACTGACTCCAACTCCTCCTCCTCCTCCTTCTCCGCATCCTCTGCCTCCTCCTTCTTCTTCTTTAATCTTAACCCTTTGGCCATATGACACTGGATCATCCTGTTCAATCTCTCTAATAACAAAACCATATTTGAGGAATGTCATTATTTATTGATACTGTTTGGGGGCAGTTTTATATGCACAGTCAAAGATCTTGATCACATCAACTTTAAACCAAAGTTGCCTAACTAACCAAACAATAATATAAACTATATGGGTAAACTTCCACTGAACCTGTTGAGGTTCATATATAAAGAGTTCCTTATAAAAAGTTATATATTAAAGGTATAGTTTCCATGTAAACAGTGTTCAAAGGTGGAGCTTTGAGGAAGTGATGTATCTTAAGAGCTGTGGATCCCTAAATAGATTAGTCTACTGGCAAACTCACAACCTGATGATATTATTTAGAGGTGATGGGTAGGTTAGAAAATAGAACTAGACTGGAAGAAAGAAATGATGGAGGAAATACCATTGAAGACTATGTCTTGTCTGCTTTTCTTTCTCCTCCCTGCTCCCTTGCTTTGCGTCTTGGCTACCATAGGGTAGAGATATTTTTCCCTGTGCCTTTCCTCTGTGGTATTTTTCTTGGTCCAGAACCTAGGAACCGTAAGCCAAAATAATTGTTTCTTCCTTATTATCTTCAGTACTTATTACAGCAACAAGGACATAGCTAATACTGAAAGTATTAAAGATATCTAAAAGTATTCTGACAAATTTTCAAATGAAAGAAAAAGATAAATATGAAAATATAATTTGAGGCTAGTCATATGGTGCAGTGCTTAAAGACACTGGTGGAAAATTTGCTGACCTGAGTTCAATTCAAGGGGCAACTCACATGGTAGAAAAGAAAAACTAATGCCCTCTAAACTAAGTCATCCTCTGGTCTCCACAAGCCTTACATGTATGCATATGAGAGATCAAATCTTTTGGTTTCAGTCTCCATCTTAAAGAACCTGACCTTAAGTTGAACTCGTTATCTAACAGGCCCGCACCTAACACCAGTTTCCAGGTTACCGCCCAACAAAACCTGCATCTCACACCATTTTCCAGATTATTCCCCAGCAAATCTGCATTCCTCAGGTTACAATCCTGCCTCTGGCACTTCACTTCCTAGCAACCACCAATCAAGAGAAAAACAGAAGTTAAGTTTATGGTTTAGCTCCCAGCACCAGCCAATTATGTTAAAGGCCATAATGGCTCCCCAATCAGATGTGTACCAAGCTAGATACCCCCTTCTTGCATCTTTAAATGCTTGCCTAAAATTAGGCTCAGGGCTCTACCTTCCTACTGTTTCAGGACTGGTGGAGAGCCCAAGCTTGAGCTTGAATAAAGAGACCCTATTGTGATTGCATCAGATTCAGCTCCTTTGTGGTCTTTTTGGGGTTCATGAACATTTCATGGCACAACACATACACACAACACATTAGATAGATAGATAGATAGATAGATAGATAGATAGATAGATAGATAGATAGATAGATAGATAGATAAACTGTAATAAAAATATAGTTTTGGTGTAAATTTTTGATTCAATTAATTCTGAAGTCTAGCAACCACAGGTACTTCCCCAAGGAGGATGTTGAGCAATTCACTAAATCTACTGTTTAAAAACAAATAAGAAACAAAACACAGAGTCAAAACAAAACAAGCCCAATTAGATTGTTAGCTAACATATTCCCAGATACTAACTTCCCTACTTTCAATGAAAATTCTTTAAGTATATCTTACAGAGAGAGAGAGAGAGAGAGAGAGAATAGTATATTCTCCTAAACAACTTAAAATTTTCATCAAAAATTCATATATAATTTTGAAATATTACATACATGTGCTATCCATTTTGAAACTGTTTAGATGATGAACTTAGAAAAATATATTCACTCATGGCAGGAAGAAACAGCCAAAGGACTTTATGATTTTTTGTTAGATAAATACACTCCATTGTAGAAAATAATTAACGGTACTTAATGTCATTGCCCTTGCCAAAAGTATTTTGCACAAGTGCTGTTAAAAAACTACTGAGTGCTTATGATAAAAATGATTAAATTGGCTGGGCAGTAGTGGTGCACGCCTTTAATCCCAGAGGCAGAGGCAGGTGGATTTCTGAGTTCGAAGCCAGCCTGGTCTACAGAGTGACTTCCAGGACAGCCAGCACTACACAGAAAAACCTTGTCTCAAAAAAAAAAAAAAAAAAAAGCTTAAAAAAATTATTAAATCAAGAAGCTAGAGAAAGGTCCCAAGGACCTGAAGGGTTTGCAGCCCCTTAGGATGAACAACAATATGAATTAACTAGTACCCTCAGAGCTCAGAGTTGGTGGGACTAAACCACCAACTAAAGAGTACACATTGTGGGACTCATGGCTCTAGCTGCATATGTAGCAGAGGATGGCCTAGTTGGTCATCAATGGGAGGAGAGGCCCTTGGTCTTGTGAAGGTTCTATGGCCAGGAAGCAGGAGAGGGTGAATTGGTGAGCAGGGGGAGGGGAAACTGGGAAAGGAGATATCACTTGAAAATAAAAAAATCTAATAAAATAATATTAAATCATAAGGCTATCTAGCATATATAACATAATAGTTTTATGTCATTTAGCATCTTCTAGGAATTAATTAATATATTGTTATCCAGAGAGAATTTTTAAAGATTTATTTTGTGTATGTGTGTAATGGGCAGGTGGTGTGTGCACATACACAAGTATACACACACACATGCATGCATACACACATGAGTACATTGCCCACAGATGCCAGAAGAGGGAGCCAGACCCCTGATAACTAGAATTACAGCTTGTGAGTCACCCAGCATGGGTGCTAGAAAACAAAACAGAGTCCTCTTGAAGAACAGTGAATGCTTTTAACCGCCTACCTCTGGACCCACAGAGAATCTGTAAAGGATTGCTTGCATAGGAATTCTTCTATAAGCATCAGCAGTTATATCAACTACTGAATTACTAGATGATTTGGTAGGGAACTTTCTGCCACTGAACGCATTAATTTATTTACTAGCTATAGCTAAATAAAAACTAAATTTGAGACTATTCAAATATCAGACGACCTCACAGGTGGCAGACTCTTAGAGAACACACAGCTGTTAACTAAATTATTCCAGATTTTCAGTTCACACACCAACCCACTTGAATGTGCCAGGCAGCTTTTTAATAATGCAACAGATCTCAGATGCAGCCTCTGGAAGTTGTCTCCCTTAAAATGGTCACTTAGGGAAAAAGATAATCACATGAAAATTAACAAATTTCCAGCAAGCAACTGCCAGGATGCTTACTGCCTTGTAAGCATGTCCATTTGAGGACAGGTCAAGCTCATTCTCCCTGCCTACCTCCCACTGCATACCTCCTCTGATTCAGCTACTTGGACTCCCTTGTTAGCCAGGCTTTCTGAGTACATTTCCCTTCTGCCTCCAAGCTTCAAGGATAGTTCTCCATTTCCTCACCTTTAGGGCATTTTTCCCTAGGTATTCTCATAGCTGCTTCCTCTGGTTTCTTAGAGTCTCAATTCATAGGCCATCCTTTCAGTTAACTACCTATTCCAGTATTCTGCCATTGGCATTCTCATTAGCATACCCTTCCCTCAGGAGCCTGTTTCACAGCATCCCATCAACAGACTCTTCCATCACCACAGTGTTTGTCAGCATCTCCCATTCCATGCCCTTTTGTAATTACTCTGCTTCATTAGCATCTCTCCCTACTCCCACTTACCATCCAGCTTGTACAATGATTTATTCTTTTTCTCTGCATTAACATATGCCAAATTAATTTGTCTATTACTGCCTTCTCTCACTAGAATTAAAGCTTCAATAGAGCAAACAATTGTCTTATTTCCTGTTCACACTTATAGTTTTAACATAATCCTTGCCTCTCACAGAAAAATTATTCCATAATTGCTAAACAAACATGTCCAAGTGAGTAAATGAATATGGGAGTGAATGAAGAATGGTTGACAGCTTAGTTTTTCAAATCAATTATAGATTTCTCTCATTCTTGTGAGTAATCTTGATAACATTTTTTTTTGAGTAAATAGTCTTTCATTTTCCTATTTTGAAACATGGCTAATAATAATTCTTTAAAATCACACTATATAGGAACTAAAAACACAATTCATTGCCACAGAAACAACAAAATAAAAATGGACTCCTTATCTATTTTAAAATCATATTCAAGTGAAGCACAATAGAAGGGAAATTAATATGGCTGCAATGAAGAACCACCATGGTCCATGCACAGAGGTCATTGAGAAAAAGCATACTAATACAATATTGATGTGGGTACTACATATGCACATACCCATACGTACATAGTTTCATCTGGATACTACTTTAAAATTGTTACATTGGCTTGATGACGCATTTGAATAAAGCACTGTTCCCAAGAGCTTATTCTCTAACTGAATTAATACATGACGTCACCATATTCACACACCACTCTCTTCTCATCAGTCTTGTAGTAAGTTGACCCTTTCCTCTAGATCAGTTTTTGAATCTATCTCTCCTTTAGTTACTGTTGAAAGTACTGGCCTGAATTCGTTACTGAGTTATGTTTTAAAGATTTATTTCTTCTATTTTGTAAACTGTATGTGTGTGAGTATGTGGGGTGAGGGTGATGTGCATTTAAGTGCAGAGGCCAGAAGAGGATGTCAGACCTCCTGAAGTTGCAGTTATAAGTAACTTTGAGCCACTGATGTAGATGCTGGGAACTAAACACAGACATTTGTCTTATAGTTTACATTTTTATTGCTTTTCAAATGTAATAATCCTAAAACACAAGTATAAATTAGATGGCATTTCTTCATTTCAATTTGCTCAATGCAACTGTACCAGATGTGCTTGATCACACGTAGGCAAGAGATATGTAGCCCAAAGTACATCAAGATGTATGCTTGCAGAAATTACCTAACCTTGTGGGTTTGCCTTTAGAGCATCTGTCCAGTGTAGCTTGTGGCCATTCTCTGTGAAACCTGAGTATGATTCTGGCTAGTGTCCATCTCCCTGGCCACTATTCAATAAAGCCTGCTTTAATTGAATAATTATGGAACTGGTTCTTCTCTTTGTGACTTTCAGGTTTAACACTTTATGGATTAAATCTTGCTGTCTTATCTTTATTTTGTATTAGCCAATGGTAATTGCTATTTTCTTGACTTTACTGTACTAAAATAAAGCAAACAGCAGGAAGAGCACAAGGTAAATAAATTAAAATAAATCTAGAAACCCTTGTAACCACATCTTAACAGTGAGCACACTATCAATACAATTCATTTTCCATTATTCTAACTCACTGCTTTTATTTTTACAAAGTCATTATTAAAACATGGTGTTCCAGCATGTTAATTAGATAAACATTTGTTCTGTCAATGTCTTAATTACTATCAGGATATAAAAGTTACCAAAAGAGTAGAGCAGGGTTATTTACAGTGCTGTGACATTTGACAATGAAAAAGGGGAAGGCAGATCACTGGTTAACATAAATGTCCCTATGGTATTGTAGCTGTGTCTATTTCAATTTTATAAGGGGAAGATAATGAAAAACTCTGAAATGCACATATGTTCTGGTGGAGCGTAATAGATGTGGTATTCTTTCTTCCTAGTAAAATGCTAATTTGGTTTCAGTAGATTAATTAGTTTTGTCATAATTTATAACCAGGCTAATTTTTTTGTACCAAAATTTTTTTACTTCATTGTGAAACACAATATTATATCATGTCACTCTTTAGCAGACAGTGACACAGGCAACTCAAAGCTGACCACATCTATTGTTCAAGACAACTTGAGGACTGGATCTAGTCTGTTTTAAATTAGAGCTAGATTCTTCACTTAATCAATGAATGGTAGTTCTGTATCTCTGGCTAAAGGGGCTGGAAGGAGTAAGTTATCTTAAGAGTGCCTACTGCTCTTCTAGAGATCAGATTTGGTACTCTGCATCCATGTCAGGCCACACATGATAGATAACTCCAGCTCCAAGGCATCTGCCCTCTAGCAGCATCTACACAGAGGACACACTGAGAGAGAGAGGAAGAGAGAGAGACAGAGAGAGAGACAGAGACAGAGACAGAGACAGAGGGGGGATCTGAAAAGTTTAGACGATCAAAAGAGAACATGAAGGAACAATGGGTTTATATAATAATGACCTCACTGAAGATCATTTCAGAACAAATGAGCAGAAATTAGTTAACTTGTGAGGCAAGAGGAAAGTAAACAGGACTTTGAAGACACAAATTTAACTTGAAAGCAAGACAAATTTGGAGAACCCACTTTGCACTCTGTTGATTAATCCTTCCACATCCTCATTTATCAAAGGAACTTATCAGTTTGATCAGTAACCTGAACCTTTTTCATATTGTTTAGGATGTTCATTGAGAATGATGACTTACTTACACTGTTAGATTAAATGAAAAAATATAATGTGATTCTCAGATTTTGATTGTAAGTAAACTTATTAGAATACAAGGAAATACTAACAAATACCAAATTCTTAGTCACTGCCAAAGGAAATAAAACAAATTTTTAAAACTGAGATGCTGTTAAATACCTCTGTCTGTCACACATATTGAGGACAAGCAAAAGCCTTACCAGCAACCAAAAGATCCCCTTATGAAAGAGTATATTTTACTCATTTTGACTTGTAAAGAAATACATTTATAGAATATTCAATTTCAAAAGAACTGAAAACTAAATAGAAAGAAAATGAAATTGTGTTTCAGTACTTTATCCTAATTCCTTGTTCTGCCCTTCAAAAGCAAGTAAGCTCCTTGCATGCCATTTATTATATCTATACATTATGTATGTGCAATGAAGTAGACTGTCAGTTGAAGATATTTGTGTCATTCCTTTGAGAGATATGAATACCTTACTGAAGCAGGATTAGGCTCTGTTCAGGATGAATAATATTTCCTTGGTGCCTACTAATGTCTCACTTTTACTCTTAAAAAATACAGATGGTTAAAAATGTTACTTTATCTTCTTATTATCCCATTCATGGCAAATTTATGTTGTAGTCTAAAGGATATTGGTATGATATACATACAGAAAATGCCAAAATTTTAAAAGACCTCAGCGTTTATTTTCTAATGAGAAATGATACTGAACAAATAAACAGAGAGAAGTTAGCAGAAGAAGCAATGTATATGGGAACACTTGTCTCAGACAGGTGAGACCCTTATGCTCCATCTAATGGATGAGAGAAGAAAATGGGCACTGTTTGTAATGATGAAATTCAGCCTAGTAATTTCTATAATAAATGAGGCAATACAAAAAATATTTGAAAAGAAGTAGGTAGAAGAATCAGAGGTACAAAGGGTCATAGAAGAATATTCTTCTATAATATTGGAATGCTATAACAGACTATTAGCTAAAATTTTTAAATAAGAGAAAGATAGGTGGTGGCTGGTGTAGCTTAATATGTCTGAGTAGGACACTTGGTTTAAGGACAGGCTGTGTGGAGTCCAAGCACGTGAGAGGGAAAAATAACAGGGGAGTAAATTGAAGGGGTCATTGGCACTTAGGCCAAAGTTAAGCTAAAGCTGAAGCTCAATGCTATTCTCATGTGTGTGTGCATTTTTATATGGATGGTTTAATTAATAGGGTGCCTGAGTTTTTTAATGACAAATAAAGGGACCTGAGTATCAAAGAAACAAATTTCATCTTTAAACATAGAAAGAGTGAAGAAATGAACTGAACCGGAAGACATCGATTCTGTAACCTCATTCTAGGTTACACAGACAAGAAAGAAGAGGTGAGGCAGAAACTTCCACATTTAGAAAATCCATTAAAAATACAACCCAATGCCAGAAGGCAGAGTGTGTCTCTCAAGATGAGCAACTTAAAAAGTGTTAAGAGTTTGCTGATAATGAAGTAGGAATTATGGAGGACTTGCCGAGGAAAGGGAAAGAGATTTTGTTACAAGAATAGGTCAACATCTTGAGATTGTAACTATTATTCACCCCGTGTCTTGAAGGAGAAGAATATCTGCTTTTAATTACGTGCAAGTAAAATCATGTGTTTTTCTGATAAAGGTTTCAACAAATCTATCTAGCTCTATAAACTAACTCCATTAAAGCTGAATGAGTCATTGCAGGTAGGGGTTTCACAGATGTTTAAATCTATTTCTAGTAGCACATCTTTACCATCAAATGAGTTCATTCTTCACCCATAATAAACCCTTTATTATGCTTTGGAAGGGCATCTAAAAGGAATTACACCTATCTCGAAATACATCCCAGTTAATCATAACCATATTCTGTGCTCAGGCATTTTGATTAGAGGATTATGTAATGCTGCTTATAACCAAGGAGAGATGTGAGGGGAGCCCAGGATAAACCAGTAATACATTTACTAAGACCATTATGAGAATTTTGTATAGTTTTTCTGTAACTTGATTCTACATTTCTCAAGCATGATCTTTGTACATATCAACACTGTGTTGCCTGGGACTTGTGCCATTGACTGCTTATAAATACCTAAGAAGATCATGAGGCCCACATGATCAGGCTTGAAAAGGGGAGATGACTTGACTATGTTCAATACAAAGGAAATGGCACAGCTTAGATCTCAAAGTAGATGGTCTAACGCCAACTCCTAACGTACATGTGCTCTTGATATAGACATTGATTTTACAATTATGATCAAACTAAAAAGCTTTGAATACATTATTAAAGTTAGGTAAAAAACAAATTAGAATCAGTGACATTGGCCTATTACATATTATTGAGTATGGAAAGTACATGCAAGTACATACTAAATATACTGTAAAAACGGCTAATCCAGGGTTAAGGAGAGGTTTATCTTTCTATTTTAATTACTTTATTTATTTACATTCCAGTCATTGTCCCCCACACACAGTTCCTTATCCCATTCTTCTTTCCTCTTGCCTCTGAGAGGGTGCTCCCCCTGCAACCAGACCTACCCCTTCCTGGGGCCTGAAGTCTTTTGAGGATGAAATGCATCTTCTCTCACTAAGGCCAGGCAGGGCAGATCTCTGCTGAATGTGTCTGGGACCTCAGACCAGCTTATGTGTGCTCCTGGTTGGTGGCTCAATCTTTGGAAGTTCCCTGGAGTCCAAGTTAGTTGAGACTGCGGATCTTCCTATGGGGTCTACCTCCCCTTCAGCTTCCTCAATACTTTCCCTAATTAAATCATAGAGTACTCAACTTCAGTCTAATGGTTGGGTGTAAGTATCTGTGTATGTCTCAGTCAGATGCTGATAGGGCTTCTCAGAGGACAGCCATTCCCTAACCCTATGCCAGGCTCCCATCTGTACACACATCATAGCATCAGTAATAGTGTCAAGATTTGGTTCAGACCCCCCTCTCCCAATGAAATGTGTCCCAAGCTGGGCCAAGTCATTGGACTGCCTTTCAGTTTCCTCTCCATTTTTTGCCCCTGCAGTTCTTTTAGACAGGAACCATTCTAGAACAGAAATTTTGACTGTGGGTTAGTAACCCAGTCCCTCCATGTGAGGCCCTGTCTATCTACTGGAGATGTACTCTTCGAGCTCCCTCTTCCCAAGGTTGGTATTTTGGCTAAGGTTCCCACCCCCACCCGTGCATTGAGTCCTGAGAGTCTCTCACCTTTCAGGTCTCTGGTACTTTTTAGAGGGTCCCCTACCTACCACCCACAGAGGCTTATTCCCATTCATTTTCCTGGCCCTCTGGGTTTCCCTCCTGTCCTCCCTCCATACCTGATCCTATTCCCTAACCCAGGTCCCTCCTTCCCTCTGCCTCTCCTGATTATTTTCTTCTCCCTTCTAAGTAGGATTGAAGCATCCTCGCTTGGGCCTTTCTGCTTGTTACACTGCTTACAGTCTGTGGCTTATATCCTAGGTATTCTTTTGGCTAATATCCACTTATCAGTGAGTACATGCCATGCATGTCCTTTGGGGTCTGAGTTACCTCACTGGGGATATTTTCTAGTTCCATCCATTTGCCTGCAAAATTCACAATGTTTTTGTTTTTAATAGCAGAATTGGATCCCACTGTGTAAATGAACCACATTTTCTGTATCCATTCGTTGGTTGAGGGACATTTGGGGTTTTTCCAGCTTCTGGCTATTACAAATAAGGCTGCTATGAATATAGTGGACCACATGTCCTTGAGTATGGTGGATCATCTTTTGGGTATATGCCCAACAGTGGTATCACTTTGTCTTCATTGTGGATAAGAAAGAGAAAATATCCTGAGGCATCTAGAAGAGTTCAGAACAGAGAAAAAAAGAGAAAGACTGGACATGATCAGGGCTAGAAAAATAGTATGTGGCTGGCCACTGGTGGCACACGACTTTAGTCCCAGCACTTGGGAGGCAGAGCCAGGCAGATTTCTGAGTTCCAGGACAGCCACAGAGAAACCCTGTCTCAAAAA
>NW_022196905.1:206377150-206394368 GCF_008632895.1 Mastomys coucha
GAACCATATGTCCCTTCTGCCAGAGGCAAAGGAGATGACTTCTTTGGACAGGAATCCATTTCAGAAGTTCCTGAGGAATGTTGAATTTTATCCAATTACCAGAAATCCTTCTATAGTCAAGCTTGAGCGAGGCCTAGACTCAATTTTGGAGCAAGAAAGTGAGCCTGCTCCTTTGGGGGAAATTCGTTACCCTTTGGACCTGACAGAAGAGAGCTGAAGGTACCAAGCCCACAACATTCACAATTATTAACTGCCTTGTTGCCTAATTTGTATATTTGCTGTTAGTTTTTGAAACTTAGTTGTGTACTAGTCTTACTAATTTAAAGTAGTTAATGTATAATTGGTTTGAATTTTAAACTTACTGCAAAAACTACTAGGATAGTTTCTGATATATAAAAACAGTTCTATGATTTAGCAGTTATTACTGTGAATACTTCTTTGAGGGACAGGAGAAAAGGCTCAAGGTGTTTCACACAGTGCGGACAACTACAGACACTAAAATCACTCTTTCTCTCGGGCTCTGAAAGACTAACATTTTTCATTTCAGATTTGGCACAATTTGAACTTTCTAAAGAAGTCCCCAGCAGCACAGCTAGTTCATTTCTTAGGAGAGAGGGAAACCACTGGAGAGTATTTTTGTGCAGCGTGCAAGATGGTTTAAAAAAAAGTGTCATCTAGTGAGAACTTTAGATGACAAAATCCCGGAGGCAAATTAAACTGCCTGAAGGGTTTCAGTAGCAGAATTCAAATTCCTAAGATTTTAAAAGAAAAGCCATTCCCATTAGCACTCAGTTGGCAAAGACATAAGAGTAGTTATTTTGAGTGAGTTCAGCATAGGAAGATTCAGAGACTCTGGGGAACATAGACATGTCTTACTTACAATTGCAAAACTGAGGACTGATTTCTTATATTTTGAGAAGTACAGGGGTATGTGTTTTTGTTATTACTGCTCCCTGCTCCGTTGCTAATTTCCTCTTGATGATGCCAGTGCTAACTCCAGTGGAAGTTAAAGGATGAGTCTTTCAGTTTCCCTTCTCTCAGTCCCTTGACTGACACTATTGGGATGGACAAAGTTGCTCTGATTATGGGCAGATTTGTTATCCATTTTGGAAGGGGAGGCAGACCCACAGATGTATGTCAAAGAGCAATCACAACTTCTATGTTCATATCTAACTCTGTCCTTGACACGGGAGGTCACCTCCATCCTCAGGTAGGCATCTTCGGCTCTCACTCTCACAGCACTCTCTGAGATTGTTAGAATGTTAGAATGTTAACGTATTTTTCCCAACTTTCTTTAAATTAAAATGATGACTTAGAGAACTTCTTGTAATTTTTTGAACTGTCTAGAGCAATTTTCACATGGCATCTGAGATCTGCTAATGGCTGAGCAAGCAAACAGCTCACTGGCAATCAGCAAGGATGCTCCATAATCCTGCCGAAAGAAACAGACAGAATCATTTTTCTTCCATGTGCTATCCACCACATATATGATCTCCATTTTGTGTCAACTTTGAAATAAAAATGCCCTGGATACACTCTCCTTTGAGATATTTAACATGTGTCATTGGTATAAAGAGATTCAGGTCACAAAATTCTAGTCATAGCGTAGACTAGAATCCCAAACACTCATCAATAGGAGTAGGTTGTAACTAAATAAATGAAAGCATCAACATTTTTCTATTATAAAAATTATCATCAAAGCTCACAATAGTCAATTAGTGCATAATTCACTTGAGCTTATTGGTGAAGTCACTTTATATTGCTGTTGCTTATGCTTAATGCCTGCTTGTTTTAAGTGGGTTTAAAAGCTTATATTAGAGATCTATTTATGTTTATTGACCTTCTGATTTAGCTAAAATTGAAGGTAGTAAATCTTAAGTCTTAGTTGGAACACTTAAAGTGGTTATAATTCTTAATAAAACTTGAATACATCATTTTCCAATTTAGAATTAATTAATAGCATTGGTTTTTCATGAGTTTTGTGTATAATTTATCATTTCAATGCAATAAAATTCTTTCCTAGCACTGACATTTTTTTACTTAACATAAGGAGTTAATTTATGTGTATACATGGTGTTTGTGCATGTACTAATATGTGGGGGGCACATGTGGAGACCAAAGGTTGGTGTCTGGCATCTTCCTCAGTTGTTCTTCATATCACTGTTTGAGACAGAGTCTCTCACTGAACCTGCAGCTCACTGGTTTAGCTCAACTAGCTTGCCAGGGATCACGGGGATTTTTTTTTCTGTCGCTCCAGCACTTGTACTACAGGCACACACACTACCATGTCCGACTTTTGGACATGGGGCTCCAAAGTCAGGTCATAACACATAACAAACACTGTATCTACTGTGCCAACTCCACCAGCATGCAAGCTAATATTTTGCAGTACTTATTTTTAAAACAACTCTACACTGCCATAACTGTAATTACCACTATAATTATCTGAAGATATAAACCCTGTGCCATTTGTGTGTATCCAGCTCATGACAAGCCCCAAACCCTGTGCTTTCCTTTTTGTAAGAGTTCAACTCTCTTTGAAGTGCCCTGCTTGGCTCATCATTCATCCCAACCCCTTTTCTCAGTTCTGGTCTCTTTTCCTATGTATGTTGTAACTTAAGTTCTTTGTACCCCCTATCATTTTTATCTTTGCTAAGAGTTCTGCTGTTCTTACGAGGATTGAGCTGCTAGAACCCAGCATACCATTAACCTGGAGATGTGGTAGATTCATTTTTAGGATTTCCCCGCCTTTTCCACCTTCCTCTGTGAATAGCCTAGGCTGTGATACTCGAGTCTTCTCTGCCGTAATCCTTGAGGTTTTTTTTCATCTCCACAAAATTATCTACTACATTTGTATTTAAATTTTTCTACCACAATGTTAATTATATTCCTATAGCTTAGTCACCTGAACCTGTGTTCATGTATAAATCAGGAGTGCAGTCTTTAAGTTACCTACTCTCTACCCACCAATTTCCCTATAACCCAAAATCTAATTACTATTCATCTAACGAGGTGTCCAAGACATTGATGCTACCACTAGTTGGTATATCTCTGTATCCTCACAGCATCATCTTTCCTTGTTATCAAGATAGATGCTGATGGACCAGCCCACCTCCTTCTTAAGATTGAAAGTCATTTTATTACAAGTTCAAAATAAGTTCATTCCTGTTTTCTGTAAAACTTGGGTTCAAGCATGTCTTGACTAATTTTCTGGAATTTTACATATTACACAGCCTCTACCCTGACCTCCAGCCTGATAATACAAGATGTCCTTCCAAATAATTTCTGAAATGTTCAGCCCAATTCCTATGTAACCAAACAATCTCTCAATCTTGGAAACCCCCTAGTCTTGCAATTTTTAAAGCTATATAAATCCCAAAATCTCCTGAGTTCACTGTTACTTTCTCAAACTATGTTTCAAGGAGATAGCCCCGCCGGCCGGTCAGAAAATAAAACTTGCTTGATTTGACTAAAAAGATTTGGATAGTGGTCTTTACTTTTTGGTGGCATTAACATTGCTGCTGGCTGTACCGCCATATCACCTTATTTCAAGCTGTTCCCATCAAAGCATAGTATTCTAGATCTTTGTAACATTACCTTAGATTTGCAGCTTTTATTTCAGTCTATACTTCTGCTAAGGTGAACCCTTCCAAGCATTGTCACATTTTATTACTTACACGAGAATTTTATTCATTTTCCTTCTTTTAAGCATCCAGTATTAGTTCTTGATTCAGATGTTTATCTTGCCCGTCCCCTCATAAAATTAATTAAATCAGTAGAGGACATCTGCAGGCTCTTTACACCCAATCTGAGGACACACTGCCTCTCCTTGTTTCTTTGTTCAGTATCTTAATAAAACCCGATGCTCCCTTTTTATTCAAGATCAACAATGTAATAATTTCCTGCTAAATCATTCTTTTTAGCATGAAATTATTATGTAATAAATCAACTGAAAGAAAAAAGGAAAAAGAAAATTATTTTTTCTGTTTTCCTGTTTTTCCTTTCAAAAAACTTCACAATGAGAGTATCTATACTCAGTGTTCAGTGTAAAATATGTTATTGCTCAGATCTCTACTGCTTGCCATCCCCACCACTCTGCCTAAGCATCTGAGCTCCTCTTGACGTTTCATCACTCCTGATATGCCAGTCCACAGTGTACAATCATATCTCTCTTCCTTAACTTCATTCGGTTGTCTCAACTAATATAGATATACAAGAATCATTATAAAAATAAAACTATGAAGAAAAAGTACAATAATGAATAATCTAATTGAATAGACTTCGTGGTGTATTATAAAGGAGTAGTAAACAAGATATCAAAGTATAAGCCTATGGATTAGATACACAGACTAATAAAACAGACACAAATGTTACACGTGAAATCCTCCACTTACGGCATTCTTCTAGGGTATTATATATCAGAATGGTGAGCATCTTACTGAAGCAGTCCATTAGAAGCTGTTTTGGCTAAGAAGCATGGATGCTTCACTTGAGCCCACAGGTTAACTGAGCAGGAAGAAAGCTTAGTACCTCTATGTTCATTTTGTACCCATCTGTCTCTCTAATTTTGGCTAGAGGAACAGAAGTAATTCACTGTCATCAACCTTTCCTCATGTCACCTTGGGTTCAATAAACATAGCCTTCCAGTACAGAACTCAAACTGGAACATTCACATAGACAGATTAGGGCCATTATATGTGACAGGGAGGCTGCACTCTGCACTCTGCAGCCGAAATAATCATCTCCTGACAATTGGTTTAAGTTGACACATATGAGGCCCTCTTGGGGCCATCTTACAGAACCAGAACTTCAACAATGGACAATTAGATCACATCTTGATCAGGGCTATTTAATTATGTATACCTCCTGATGCTCTGTCCCAATTCTTTCTATATTTACATCATGTCAGTACCCAGAAGATTAACTTGGAGTCAATGGATGGCTTTATCTGTACCTCTTCTGAATGTAGCCATGTTGAATAAAAGTCCTCTCTCTAGTTTTATCATTGTTTTTCTCTTAACTGATTTATGGGGGAATGTATGGTTAAGACTAGCTTTGGGGAGCTTCAAGAACCTAGCATTCTGGTTAGATTATTGTATATTTCTTTTTTACTTTTTTCTTTTTCTTTTCTTTTTTTCTTTTTTGTTTTTTATTTTTTGTTTTTTGTTTTCTCAAGATAGGGTTTCTCTGTATAGCCCTGGCTGTCCTGGAACTCACTCTGTAGATCAGCCTGGCCTCGAACTCAGAAATCCTCCTTCCTCTGCCTCCCAAGTGCTGGGATTAAAGGTGTGTGCCACCACTGCCCAGCCTGCTGCTTCTTCTTCTGTTGCTCCTCCTCCTCTTAAATAATGTGTGCATATAATGCATAGTATCCTATAGAACATGCACAAAAATTTCACCAATTTAATAAGCTATAAAGAATATCAAATGAGCTTCAATAATGAAGAGATCTTAAAGAGGACACACACACATGAAATCCACAAATCATAAGGGCGTTGACACAAATCATAGCTCTCAACTCAAATAGAATATAAGTGACCATGCATGACCCATGAACATGCATTTGGGTTGCTATATGCTGCAAAATCATGTTCTTATATCAAACCAATTTTGTGAATGTTTTATAGATACAAAATAAAAATCACATATTAAGAGCTCTATCAAATGCATTGGAAGGTATGTGGGGTTATAGTAAATTGAAAGAAATTCTGCTATAGTTTTCAAACGTTATGACATTCTTAGCACTGCAGTTGATGGAAGCTAAGAATACATTCTGAAATCCTGATGGTCAAGGTGATGCTGAGTTAAATACCAAAGGCTGGTGCTAGCTGGCTGTTGAGGGCACTAAAGAGATTCCAAGACAATTTGACTCTGGATCTATATTTCAGCTCTCCATAATCATGAAGTTCTCATGAGTCAATTAATCTTTAGAATACTTAACATAGGTATATCTTGTTAATGGTAATTTCCATCCAAAAGGAGAATATCCATAAATGTGTCCATGTGAAAATGAGTATATTCACTAGAAAAAATATATGGAATTAAAGCATAAGGCCAAAATACTGAGAATAGGTATAGGTAATAGATTTGATCTCTAAGAGTGACTTCTTTCCACCACCATAATGCTCCATACATCAGAGTTTGGTTCTCCATGTCCTCTCAAAAAACTTTCAGAATCAAGAGATTCCTGGCCAAGAAACATCCTAATCATCAATGGATCCTAATGAAAACTGGTAACAAAATCAGCTATAACTCCAAGCAAAGACACGGGAAGAGAACAATGTTGAGTCTGTAAGGATTCACACAATGACAAGACTAAGAGTTTATACTGGATCATGATCATCACTCAATCTTACCAGACGGAGTTCAACATTTTTAACCTAGAGACTTGGTTATGTCTAAGTTGGGGGTGTGGTTTGTCTAGTAATAAAACGTAGAACCCTTCAAGAAAAAAGTAGGAGGAGTCTAAAGAAGGTGATGGTGTATGGGATCAAAATAGATTATATGAAGGTATGGGACATTCAAAGAAAGAAGTATACAATTTTAAAAAGTTATTAGCCAAAATAACCTGGATTTAATTGTGAGATAGGTTATCAGAGCTCTTCTTTCCTGAGGGAATGGAGTCTGGGCCCTATGATGCTTGTATTTGCTGCTATAGAGGAAGGTTTTACTCAACTCTAGGCTAAAGAAAATGAGGTCTTGACAGCTGCTTATTTTCTAAAAGAGAAAACAACCTCAGCTTCCTGTGGGACATAAGATCTCCACACATTCTGAGTCCAGTAGATTTTTTGTTTGAACATCCGTCACTGATAGGGAAAGACAGGAAATCTTTTATATCATTTCTCCTCCATGTTTGGTACAGAAAAGGCTTAATTAACTAATTAGCTTGATTGATTTATTTACAATGTGCATGTATGGCAGTGTATGTTGTCAATAAAAAAAAGTCTCATCTCAAAGAGGATAGGAGTTAGCTTTTTCTAAAGCCAAATATGAGTGTTCATGGGCCAGGAACACAGGCTCAAGTGGAAACTGCATGCTCCAATGTGCTAACAGTTTCATGAACTTCATATAATAACAGAAAACAAGAAGATCATAAACTAGATACTTTGAAAGTTCATTGGTGGAACCATCAGGTAGGCAGGTTACTGACTGACAGGAAAATCTCTGTTGGGCGTTGTTGGGCACTGGCCAACACCAGCCACGTAAACTCCGTACATCTGCGCAACGCCAGCCACATAGGCATGTTTACTCTGCACACCTGCGTATGCTTGCCTTTCCTGCGGCACCCTCTCCAAATGGGTGATGCAGTGGTCAGCAGACACTGCTGAGCCAATCAGGCATCGACACATCCACACAATAGGGTTTATAAGCCTACCGCTCCAGAGGGCAGGGTCCTTCTCTCACTTCAAACTTGGGCGCTCCCAATAAAGTGTGGTTGAGAAGAATCCTGCTGTTGTCGTTGTCCTTCCTGCTGGCAGGTGGTCGCGACAAATCTCCTTAGCCTTTTGGTTGGTGAAGGCTGTGGTCTGTTAGTGGATTTCAAAGGGTTTATGTAATAGTCACAAAGCTGTAAGCTCTGTAGAGAGGTGAGTAATAAAGAATCATTAAGGGCACCTAAAGATGGCCGAGATAAATTGCTCTAGATTTGCTACATTCCAACTTCTCCACAATGTTGAAGTTCTAAAGAGTTCATCAGCCTAATAATGAGTGTAAGTATAAGGTGAAATTCCTTCCTAGAATTTTTATTCACTGTGTGCATTATGAGGTGGGGGAGTGGCACATGCATGACATGACATGCATATGGAGGGCACAGAACAAGTGTTTCTACCTCCTATCTCTCCATAGGAGGTCTGAGACTACAGATACCTGTCACAGCATCTACCCTTTTATGTAGGTTCCAAGGATTTACAGGTCATCAGTCTTGTGCCTTTACTCTCTGAGTCATCTTCTCAGTCCTTATTTTTAATTTTCACTGTGTATAGTCATTCTACATGGTCCAAAGTCATGCAAATTATTTTCATTAAATCACATATTAATGTTTGGTATTCTCTTCTACAACTTTTCTTCCTCTCCTCTTCCCCTAAATCCTCTGTTTCCTTAGAAAGTTTCACTTCCACTTGAACATCATCATATGCCTATATATATGCATATATATATATATGGCTTTACATATCTATATAAAATCCAGAAATGTGAGAAAAAAATCCATGCTATTTGTCTTTCTGAGACTAGTTTACATTGCTTAGCATGGTTATATCCACTGATATCTACCCATTTTCCCCAAATGATTTAACTTCATGGGGGGGTGTGTTGAAAAGAACACATACATATTTAACATATATTAATAATACATATAGAAAAGTAAGGATTTACATTATTTACTTTATCCATTCCTCTCCTGGACACCTAGGTTTGCTCCACAACTTATTGTGGATAAAGTTGCAACAAACACCAAAGTGTATATGTCTCTAGGATGTGTTGACTTGGGGTCCTTTGTTTAAATACCCAGGGAAACTAGAGCTTGGCCCTAGGTACAACTATTTTTAGTCTTATAAGAAACATCCATCTGACTTCCCTAATTGAGTAGTCTCTGTTCCCACCAGAAGTCTACCTCCTTGTGATCCTTTGCTGTTGTTTTCTTAGTGACTGCCATTCTGACTGAGGTGTGGAATCTCAGTGTGGTTTCACTTGCATTTCCCGGTAGCTGGTGATGATAATAAGTACATTTGCATCTCCTTTGGAATTTCACTGCTATCAGACTTGCATTCTTAATAAACACTAATTTGTATATCTGTGTGTGTGTGTATGTGTGTGAGTGAGTGTGTGTGTATGTATGTGTGAGTGTGTGTATATGTGTGTGACTGTGTGTGTGTGTGTGTGTGTGTGTGTGTGTGTGTGTGTGTGCTGACAATTTAATGAGGTTTATCTGATTGGAGCTTGCCTGAATAGACATACAAGATCAAAGTTTTTTTGTAATAAAAGACAATTTAAAATAAATATGTATTAAAAAAAACTATTTCAAACACCAATGAATAGTTGACATTTACAAAATAAAAAAGAATCATTTAGGTTAATAATTTTCATTTCCCCCACAAAATAAATAGCTCTCTTTTAGCAGGAGGAAAAGAGTCAGACAGAAAGAAAGTCATGCCTACGACACAGTCATGCTGTTATTCTCAGTGAGGAACTCTTTACCAAGATTAAGACAGAAAAGTATCTGAGAAGAATTATATACAAGAAACTGACAGCTGCTACCTTCACCATAATGGGCCTAAAGAGCACACATAAGCACTGAGATCCTTCCATAGGACAGTGTGGAGGTGCAGGTAATGCACAGAGAGAAGAGGCACAGTTCTTTCCCGCTGGTTCCATCACCACAGATATTCCTGTCACTGGTTGTAAAGGCATCAACAGCTAAACAGGGACTATAGCCAGCTAAGCCTAGAGCTTTTATGGGGTTTTTTTTTTTGGTGTTTTTATGGTGTTTGGTTGGATTTGGGGGTAGAGGTTAGACTGATATGAAAATCTTTAAATCCTGAAAATGGAAGCTCATGGGTGTTGATTCATTTTTCTCAAAGGGAATGGACTTTCCATCTAAGGCTTTTCTCAACTTTGCCACTTGTTTTATTTCACTAAATGTTCTCCCAGGTTCCAGAAGATTCAGTAAACACACTAATTTTACAAATGAAAAGAAGACAGTGTGGTAACTGTAGAATGAGATACTAATATCTCTCTTCAGACTTTCTCCTTTTGGATGAGGACTTTGGCATAGGACTGGTGGTATCAAATCAGACTAATACTCTTGTTGGGACATTGAATCTGCCTCAGTCTTGGCTCCTATACCTGGAGCCAGTTATAATGTCTGGTCTAAAGTATCCTGTTATAGCAATCAGAGTGAAGGAAGAAAAGTAGTACTTAGAATATACTGATCCTATTCAAAGTAGGAAAAGCAAATATTCTTGCAGGAAAACAGTGTGACAACACAAGAAAACTTTCCATGGGAAAGACACTGTCCCTGTATGTGAGAACAAATGGAAGTCCAGGAACATAGACACTCCTGAATGAATATTCTATGCAAGCTGACTAAAACTACTCTACCTGTGGAGGACTGAAATGCTGCAGATTCAAGGCCCTAATTACAACTAATTAATACCATGTCTAACACACTTAATTGGAAAAATTGAAAAATGAATCCAATAAATGTAACTATTAAAGTTAAATTAACTTTAATAAGTGAAATAAATTAAGAACTAAAAAGATGAATGGCAATGTGAAACCATACATATTTCATATTGTTAAAGACATGGATATCAGCTGGAGGATCCTTATGTTCCTGGGCAAGAATCACACCAAGGAGACATGGTTAAAGTAGAAATAGATGTTTCCTAAGAAAGAGAAAGCATCCTGAGAATGGTTGCAAGCTAATGATCTGGAGAAAGGCCTATAATTAAAAGGACTGGGGCTTGAAGTTCAGGGCCCTTCGTAGGTCATTTGCACACCTTCACTTTCCTGTGACTGTAGTGATTGTTCCTATCCTAGACTTTTCTTGCACCTGCTCTGTTGCACAAAGCCCAGGTGCCTTCTATATGTTAATCTTGATGACAAACTCTCTAGTATCTACTCTCCTGCTGCAATATTGCTAGTACAAATAGAAATTAATGAACCAAACTTCGAAAATAAGTCAGCCTTAACTAGTAAAATGAAACTCTGAATGTTTTCTAGTTTCATTTCTCACAAATACTCTGACAAAAAGCAACTTTGAACAAAAAAAGCAGTTATTTGACTCACAATTCTAAGTTATAGTCTATGATTGTGGGGAAATCAAGGCAGGAGCTCAAAGCATCACATCCACAGGCAAAACCAGAAAGAGAATAAACACATGGATCATTGCTTGCTTGTTGCTCATTAAAGCTTTCTCTATTATTACACAAGCTAGGCCCCAGCCTTGGGGATGGTGCTGCCCACGGTGGTTTGAGTCTTCCTATGACAACTAACAATCAAGATAACCTTCCACATATATGCTCATAGACTAATCTGATCTAAATAATTATGGCTTTCTGCCTGGGTGATTCTAGGTTGTCGTTTTGACAGTTAAAATTAACTCATATAAAAGGCTCGATTTTGTAAATTTATCAAAGTAAATTGAGAACATATAAACATATGGATCTACTAAAGTCATATGAGCAAAGCCAGGCCCGTGAAACATACCAGACTAAGAAAAGACTAAAGACTGTCATCTAGACCACATGAAGAGGCAAACACTTCTTAGATGACCTGTCGTCATCTGACCACCAGAAGATATATGAACCAAAAACCAAGAGGCAAAGTACTTTCAACTGTACCAGGGGTTTATATCTGCCTGGCCTCACTGTTGTCAGGTCTATTTGAACAATTGTCCATATGTCCATCTGCTTCTATGGTCCTAGTTTTTCACTTTGCCTCTAAAGCCCTCGTGTCCTACACCTCATTGAGTCAGCCCAATTCCACCTAAGGCTTATCTTGACTCTGGTCCTGGAGCTTGACTGTAGAGCTGCCATGAGTAAACTTCTATGTAGATATTGCCTTTGTATTTATATCAGTCTCCTATCTCTCAGAACTCATAAGAAAAGCAATTGGTTCAAGGACAAAGAGCTGCAGCTTCTTTGTCTCTTTGTAGACATATTGTAACATACACATTTGGTTACATATATATAAACATGTAGAGAGATATCCTATGTAACATGTAATATGTTATATAAGAGTTGATACTAGTAGTTGAGATTTTAGAATAAAGGAACCTGTGTTTCTCTCAGCTAACTATCAGTTAAGACCACATGGCAAATTGCTGCATGAGGATATAGATTTATAGCTATCCAATAAATTACATATTGTGAACTGATATGATCTCTTGTTTCTCACATAGCACACATAAGACCTTCTCTATCTCACTCCAAATCTGTATGTGCTTTAATTTAATTTTTAGCTGTACAGCCATGTCTACTCCTTTCATGTTGTCCAAGGCTAATTTTGCCCTACAGTATTAAAGTTGAGTAGTTGTGCCAAAGACTGTATGAATCACAAATTCTGAAACATTTACTGTCTTCTCCTTTATATGAAGTTCTCCGTTCTTGCTTTGTAAAATGCCTACATTTATGCACCAGATAAGTGAACTAAAATGTCATAGGCAGTATTGTTGGATTAATACAAACCTGGAAACAAGTCTACCTGAAGGATAAAGTAGATAACAGCCTTGTGCTTACACACACATACACACACACTCACACAATGAAGACACTCACCTACATGATTCAGAAATAATATATACTTACAGTTGGCTACACTTGTTATGTCAGTTATTCAGTATTTACTGGCCATGCCTGAAATCATACATACAAGTAGCCTTATAAGGACTGAACAGGTTATATTTATATGGTTGCTGTATTCATTGTTGTATTTATATATTATATACATATTTAAATATTACGTATGTTATATTTATATATTTAGAAATATATAAACATATATATCAACAATTTAAAAAGAGATCAGAACGGTGACGACTAGAAATCAAGGAAGGATACAAGGAAGGATACATAGGTTGTAGAGAAAAAGGAAAAGAGAGAGAAATTATATGATTACATTATTTCTGAGTTCCTGTGTCATCAGTCTTTAGAGTGTACTTAGCACAAAACGCCAGACACTTACTTCTTAAAACCGAAGCTAAGAACCCAGAAAAGACAGAATGACCTTAGCTCAGGCAGGGAAATGCCTTAGAAACTCTCTGAAATACTTCCTTCTCATTAATGACATGTGGCATCCCTTACCTCTATGGACATGCACACTCATAATTTTATTGTTAGTGGACACAGCTTTTAGGCTAAGAGCTAGAAAGTGATCTGTACAAATTTCCCCATTTTCTATACATAGTCTGTATCTCCTTTCTCTAGTTATAACTAATATAAGGATATTATAAGGCCTTCATTTTTTATATTATTTTCATTTCTGGATTAGAATTCAGATCTAATCACCAAAGTCCTTGACCAACAGTATTTGTTATTGTTCTTTGATTACTTAGAATTTAAGAAAGTAAGTTTGTTGTTAAAAATGTTTTTAAAAAATAAATATAACTTCACAAGCTGAAGAGAGAACTGATTGGTTAAAAGCATATACTGTTCTTCCAGAGTATTGCGGGAATAATAAAAAATGAATCCACCCCACAAACTCTCTTTCCCGCTGGACCAGGTTCTAATGCCAATACCACCCGGCTGCAACACTATGTCTCAGCAGGCTCTTGTTATATTCTCCCAGCTAGCAGCAACATCTCACTCACATGCAACACTTTACATACCCCCACAATCATTCATTTAGTGCCTAGTACCTGGTAAAGCATGACTCTTCAAGCTTAATTATCTAACCAGGTTTATATAATAATAAGATCACAATTACAAGATCACAATTGTATGCCAATACAATAATTTCAATGCCAAATGATAAAGACAAATTTGGACCCAATAATTTAACCTTGTAAAAACTTTAGCCTGGTTGTTATAACCACGCAAGGTCTGAATCGTTCTCTTCCCTGGCCTCCATGATGATCCCCTTCTGCCTTCCTCTCTCTACCCTTTTTTTCTCTTCCACTTCTAGCTCCACCTCTCTATTCCTGTCCAATCACAGGCCTGTCACTGCCCTAATGTGATTGGACAGAGAAAATGCTACAACACCAGAGGGCACACTGAAGTTTCTAGAACCTATATTGGATGGCAGACAACTGCCTTTAACTCCAGCTCTCTAGGCCCTGACACCTTCATATGGCCTCCAAAGGCACAAAGGCATTTGCATACACATGAATATATATGTATACATATGAATATATATGCATATATATGTATGTATATATATGCATGTATTATGTTTATATGTGAAATATATATGTATATAATATATATACAAAATTAAGTTGATATACTTCATAAATAAATTTCTCAGCTTCCCTACTCTTCATCTTATCTTCTAAATATATTAAAATTGAATTTATATTGACTTCAGCCAGGAAAACACATCTTTCTCTCAGCTCCTCCAAATACCCTAGTTTTCTCCCTCGTTCTGTAGCAGAATGCTTGCTGAAGCCTCCTCTTCTTCTATACCCCCATCTCCAATGATCATGCAGATCTTCATGAACAAACTTGCCTTCTCACACTCTCTGCTTTATCAGAGCCCGAAGCCCTGCTGGGACTCCCTGGAAATGTTAAGAAACTGCAGCCAGCTAAGCAGAGAAGCTAACTGAAGAAATTTACCTTTTTCTCCATTCCTCCAAGTACAATTCCCCAGTCCCATCCTCATCTCTATATTAGACCAAATATAGCTTCTCCTCATTCCTTGCTCCTATTTCCAGGGCAATAAGCAGATCCTGGTGAAACACTGTACTTTCCACATTCCACGGAACTTTTGGCCTACGCTCCCTAGTCTATTCCCAATCCTATCTACTCCCAATATATAGAAATACATTTTACCTGAAACCCAACTGATCACAACTATCAGGATCCAAGGAAAAATTTCCAACCCAGGAACACTTAATCAATACTTTCCTAAGAACCAGATAGGACAACAGAAACCAAGAAGAAAAAAAAAGGCTTACTCAACAAAGACAAGACAAGACATCAACAATTTTCTCAAATTCAGATGACAATATAAGAAACACAATCAATAATATCCAGGACAGTATCTCTCCAATAGAGCCCAGAACCTCTAACACAGCAAGTCCTGAGTATTGAAACCTAGCTGAAGAACAAGAAAAAGAACTTAAAGTAGCCTTTAGTATAGCTTCCATTTGCACTGGGAGTTGATCCTGTTTCACAGAACTCCACACCCAAATACCATTGGGAGAGAGTTGGTCTCTCAGGAGTGCTGACACACAGGCTTGAAGCACAGTCAGAGATAGCAAGACCAGCCAACACCAGAGATAACCAGATGCTGAGAGGCAAGCACAAGAAACTTACCAATAGAAACCAAGGCTAGTTGGCATAATCAGAACCCAGTTCTCCATACTAGCAAGTGCTAGATACCCTAACACATAGGAAAAGCAAGATTTGGATTTAAAATTACATCTCATGATGCTGATAGAGGATTTTAAGAAGGACATAAATAATTCCCTTAAAGAAATACAGGACAACACAGGTAAACAGGTACAAGCTCTTAAAGAGGAAACACAAAAATCCCTTAAAGAATAACAGGAAAACACAATCAAACAGGTGAATGAATTGAATAAAACAATCCAGGATCTAAAAATGGAAACAGAAACAATAAAGAAATCACAGCAAGAGACAACACTGGAGACAGAAAACCTAGAAAAGAGATCAGGAGTCATTGATGCAAGCATTACCAACAGAATACAAGAAACAGAATAGAGAAACTCAGGTGCAGAAGACACCACAGAAAAAATGCAAAATGCAAAAGCTCCTAACCCAAAACATCCAGGAAATTCAGAACACAATGAGAAAACAAAACCTAAAGATAATAGGTACAGAAGAGAGCAAAGTTTCTCAAATTAAAGGGTCAGTAATTATCTTCAACAAAATTATAGAAGAAAACTTCCCTAACCTAAAGAACGAGATGCCCATAAACATACAAGAGGCTTACAGAACTCCACATGAATTGGACAGAAAAGAAATTCCTCCTATCACATAACAGTCAAAACACCAAATGCACAAAATAAAGAAATAATATGAAAAGCAGTAAGGGAAAAATGTCAAGTAACATATAAAGGCAGACCTATCAGAATGACACCAGACTTCCCACCAGAGACTATGAAAGCTAGAAGATCCTGGGCAGATATTATACAAAACCTAAGAGAACAAAAATGCCAATCCAGGCTACTATACTCAGCAAAAGTCTCAATTACCATAGATGGAGAAACCAAAATATTCTACGACAAAACCAAATTTACACAATATCTTTCCACAAATCAAGTTCTACAAGGGGTAAAATATGTCAACACAAGAAGGGAAGCTACACCCTAGAAAAAGCAAGAAAGTAATCTTTTAACAAACCCAAAAGAAGATAGCCACAGAAACATAAAAATGACATCAAAAATAACAGGAAGCAACAATCACTATTCCTTAATATCTTTTAACATCAATGGACACAATTCTCCAATAAAAAGACATAGACTAACAGACTAGATAGGTAAACAGGACCCAGCATTTTGCTGCATACAGAAAACACACCTCAGTGTTAAAGACAGACACTACCTCAGAATAAAAGGCTGGAAAACAGTTTTCCAAACAAATGGTCCCAAGAAACAAGCTGGAGTAGCCATTCTAATACTGAATAAGATCAACTTTCAACCAAAAGTTATCAAAAAGGATAAGGAAGGACACTTCATACTCATCAAAAGAAAAACCTACCAAGAAGAACTCTCAATTCTGAACATCTATGCTCCAATTGCAAGGGTACCCACATTCATAAAAGAAACTTCACTAAAATTCAAAGCACACATTGTACCTCACACCATAAAAATGGGAGAATTTAACACCCCACTCTCGTCAATGTTTAGATTATGGAAACACAAACTAAAACATATTGAAACTAACAGAAGTCATAGACCAAATGTAATTAACAAATAGCTATAGAACATTTCATCCTAAAACAAAATATACTTTCTTCTCAGCACCTCAGGGAACCTTCTCCAGAATTGACCATATAAATGGTCACAAAACAGACCTCAACAGATACAAGAAGATCATTGAAAAAAAAACCCATGCATCCTATCAGATCACCACAGAATAAGGCTGGTCTTCAAAGCAACAAAACACCAGAAAGTCCACATACACATGGAAGCTGAAGAATGCCCTACTCAATGATAACTTGGTCAAGGAAGAAATAAAGAAAGAAATTAAAGACTTTTTAGAATTTAATGAAAATTGAGGCATAACATACCCAAACTTATTCAAAACAAGGAAAGCAGTGCAAAGAGGAAAACTCAGCTCTAAGTGCATACAAAAAGAAACTGGACAGAGCATACACTAGCAGCTTAACACCTGAGAACTCTAAGACAAAAAGAAGTAAATATTCCCAAGAGGAGTAGATGACAGGAAATAATCAAACTCAGGGCTGAAATCAACCAAGTAGAAACAAAGAGAACTACACAACGAATCAACAAAATCATGAGCTGTTTCTTTGAGAAAATCAACAAGATAGATGAACCCTTAGCCAGACTAACCAGGGGGCACAGAGACAGTAT
>NW_022196905.1:206394412-206396280 GCF_008632895.1 Mastomys coucha
AAAAAAAAAAAAAAAAACTCAGATCCTACTACAAAAGCCTATATTCAACAAAACTGGAAGATCTGCATGAAATAGACAATTCTTTAGACTGATGCCAAGTACCTAAGTTAAATTAGGATCAGATAAACCATCTAAACAGTCCCATAACTCCTAAATAAATAAAAGCAGTCATTAAAACTCTCCCACCCAAAAAGAGCCCAGGACCAGATGGGTTTAGTGCAGAATTCTATCAGACCTTCAAAGAAGACCTAATACCAATACTCTTCAAACTACTCCACAAAACAGAAACAGAAGAAAGGAACACTGCCCAGTTCATTCTGTGAAGCCACAGTTACACTGCATATTCTCCTTTGGAGATGGAATGGTTTTTGTCTAATCAGGAACCTGTTACAATTATCTTTCATAGAGTACTTCATGAGTTTTTTTTTTCCTACTTCTATCATGTTTAATGTTCCAAATAGATTTAAATACAGTTTAAAAGCATATTGCCTTTAGCTTCAGAAGATGCCATTTATATTTTAAGAGGCACTTAACTATTATAAATTATTTTGATGACTTAAAAATAAAAGACTGTATCTCAGAAAAAAAGTTAAGACATTACAACATTTTTCCATTGTGAACAAAAATTTTAAGTTTTATTATTGTGTTTTCAAAAAAAGAAATACGGCATAGGTTGTGGTGGTTTGAATACGAATGACCCATGGGAAGCAGCAGTATTAGGAAGTATGGAGTTGGTGTGGCCTTGTTAGAGGAAGTAAGTCACTATGGAGGTGGGCTCTGAGGTAGTATGCTTAAGCTCCACCCAGGGAAGAAGAGACCCTCCTCCTAGATGTCTGCAGAAGAGAGTTTCCTTCTGTTTGCCTTCAGACCAAGGTGTAGAACCTTTAGCTCCTCCTGCAGCACCATATCTGCATATCCACTGTCATGTTTCCCGCCAGGATGATAATGAACTGAATTTCTGAAACTGTAAGTCAGCCCCAACTAAATGTTATCCTTACTAAGATTTGCCTTGGTCATAGTGTCTCTTCACAGCAATGAAAACCTAACCAAGAAAGAGGTACTAAAAGAGGATAGGAACAAACACCTAAAGAAAATCTATGAAAACACAAACAAGGGGAAAAAATGAAAAAAAAAATTCAATACATGAAACTGAAAATAGAATCAATAAAGTGAAACTGCCGGGAATCAGAAAATAAAAGATTTAGGAACTCAAATAGGAAAATCAGAGGTAATCTTCACCAACAGAATACAAAACATGCAAGAGTGAATCTCAGGCATTGAATATACAATAGAAGAAATGGATACCTCTGTCAAATAAAATGTTAAATTTTTAGAATCCTTGGTTTAAAACATCCAGGAAACCTGGGATACCATAAAAGACAAAATCTAAAAAATATGAGAAATAGAGAGAAGAGAAGAAATCTAGGTTAAAGGCACAAAAATTATTTTAAACAAAATCATTGAAGAAAAATTCTCTAACTATAGAAAGAGATGTCTATCTATGTACAGAGGCATATAGAATATCAAATAGACAGGACTTGAAAACAAAGTCCCTTGGCATACAATATCCAAAACAATAAAGATACAGAAGAACAACCAGCATATTAAAGCGGCAATAAAAAAAAATAACAAGTAACATATAAAGGCAGACAGACATACTAGAATAACACTTGACTTCTCACTAGTTATAAGAACTTGAAGAAGTGGACACAGATGTCAGCCCAGACTACTCTACACAGCAGAGTTTTCAATCAAAGTAATGGAGTAAATAAGACACATGGGATAAAGCCAAACATAAGCAATATCTATCTACAAATAGAGCCCTACAGAAGGTACTGAAAGGAAAGTTCCAACCTAGCCCCCACCTG
>NW_022196905.1:206396290-206398790 GCF_008632895.1 Mastomys coucha
AATCCACCTGCCTCTGCCTCCCAAGTGCTAACATGGACTTTGCAGCTCGGAACATCAAAAGAACTGAAACTAAATGAAACTCAGCCTATTTCTGCCAGAACTCCGTTTGAAGTGCTGTTTTGTATACAGACTGGTGTGCTGTTTTCCTGCTATCACGTCTATGCTAAAAACCAAGAATTGTTTCAGTTTCGATCCTGCCTATGCCATATAAACCCATTTTTCTCTAGTAAAGACACACCTTGATAAATCTTCTTGGTGTGGTTTCTTTGTCTCCTCCCTCACCCGCTTATTTCCACAGGTACTCAATCATCCCAGTTCGAGAACACCCACGGAGAGAGGGACTGCTGGACGGCCCCCCTCAGAAACCAAGAAAACACAAGAATGAATAAATTCAGAACAGCAAATCAAAGGAAGGGAAACACATATACCAAAATCAATAAAATTGATATCTACCAGCATCAATGATGTCAATTCCCAATAAAAAAGCACAGATTAACAATATGAACCAAAAATAGGACTCATTCTTCTGTTGCATCCAAGAAACACACCTTCACATCAATTCAGGATAAAAAACAAAGAAATTTCATCCGAGTAGAAATAAGAAGCAAACTGATGTATACATTTTAATACCTAATAAAATAGACTTGAAACCAAAACTGTTGAAAAGATGGGGAAGTACACTGTATACTCATCAAAGGAAATATTCATTAAGAGAACATTGCACTTCTTAACACCTAATGTACCAAGTACAAGGACACCCAAATTCATAAAAGAAATACTATTAGCACTTAAACCACATATTGACCCTTATATCCTGATATTGAAAAACTTCAGTATTACACTGTCTACAACAGAAAGGTTATCCAGATATAATAGAGATTGATTGATTGATTGATTGATTGATTGATTAATTGAGTCTGGAACTAACTGACATTATAAACCAAATGGGCCTATTTACAAATATGTACAGATAGTTACAAAACATTTCAGCAGAACACAAGAGAACACACCTTTTTCTCAGCACCACATGAAATAGTCTCCAAAATTACCCACATATTCTAACACAATCTCAATAGATACAAGGAAATTGAAATATCACCCCACATCCTATCAGACCACTATGATTAAGGCAGGATAACAACAGCAAAAACAACAGAAAGCTTGCAAACTCAAGGAAGCTGAATAACCCATTACTGAATGAAAATGAGTCATGAGAGAAACTAAGAAATTAGAGATTTTGTAGAATTGAATCAAAATGAATATACAACATGCAAAAATTTGTGTGACGCAATGAAAGAAAGCAGTGCTAAAATGCAAGTTTATAGCACCAATCCCTACACAGAAAATTGGAGCAATTTCATGCTAGCAATGTAACAATACACCTGAAAAAGCTAGAACAAAAAGATGAAATCACACCCAAGAGAAGTAGGCAGCAGGATATAATTAAACTTAGGCTTGAAATCAATGAAAATTGAAACAAAGAAAATAATGCAAAGAATCAAAGAAACAAAGAATTGTTTAGTTGAGAAAATTAACAAAATAAACAAAGCCTTATCCAAACTGACTGAAAGGCTGAGAGATGATATCTAAATTAATAAAACCAGAAATGAAATGTGGGATATAACAATTGACACAGAGGAAATCCAGAGAATCATAACGACATATTTTAAAAAGTTGCACTCCACAAAATTGGAAACTCTAAAAGAACTGGATAATTTGCTCAATAAGATACCATTTACCAAAGTTAAATTGAGATCAAATAACCAATTTAAACAGACCTATAGCCCTTAATGAAATAAAAGTGATCATTAAAAGTCTCCCAACTTACATAAAAAAGAAAAAAAAGCCCAGTGCCAGTGATTTTTGCACAGAATTCTACCAGACTTTCAAAGAATACCTAATGCCAATACTCAAGTTATTTCATAAAATATAAACAGAAGGAACATTGTCCAGTTCATTTCATGAGTCCACAGTTATCCTAATACCCAAACCACATAAAGACCTCCAAAATTACAGACCAATTTCTTCTATGAACATAGATGCAAAAATACTTAATAAAATACTTGCAAACCAAATCCAAGAACACATTAAAAGCTCATTCACCATGATCAAGAAGGCTTTATACCAGAGATACAGGGATATTTCAATATACATAAATGGATAAATGCCCACTATATAAACAAACTGAAAGGCAAAGACTACATGATTAACTCATTAGATGTCGAAAAGGCCTTTGATAAAATCCAACACCCATTCATGATAAAGTCATAGAAAGATCAGGGATACAAGGAACATACCTAAATATATTAAAGGCAGTTTACAGCAAGCCTATAGCTAACACCAATTTAAGTGGAGAGAAATTCAGAGTAATGAGTAATTCCACCAAAATCAGGAACAAAACAAGGTTGTTTCTCTTCTCCATACATACTTAATATAATACCTAAAAATCTTAGGTAAAGCAACAAAATAATTGAAGGAGATCAAGGAGATAGGAATTAGA
>NW_022196905.1:206403790-206420620 GCF_008632895.1 Mastomys coucha
AGTGGGTTACGGTTTCACTCATCACAACTCTCTGTCATGACAATAAACACCTTAAAACCATGGACTGTCTCTCCTCATCAGGACCCACCTTGGGGAACAATGGAGCAGGTCTTCCTCTAAAGAGCCTAGTGTCTTATCTCCCTCGGAGGCCTCTCTACATTCTCAACCACGGTCTCCACCAAGCCAAGTCTAGCCACCCGAGCAAGCCTAGGACACTCTCATGCCCTCAAGAACCAGCAGGCTCTTCTGTGGCACCCAGCCACGTCTGTGGTGCCCGAGAGCACAAACCCAAACTCCAGCAGTCTCCAGGGACCTCAAACTGCATTTCCCCACCCCAGGAGTGGGGTCCTGCAGCTTCTCACAGCCCAATGCCTGCCCAGCAGCGTAGGGTGAGCACAGTCAAAACTTCCCATATCCCTCCTCACCCATTGGCCCGATCCCTGGGCTGGACACGGAACTCCATTTTAACCCACACTAAACCTCCTTCCTCCGATACCCAACAGTATGTGACTGTGTGTATTATGTGCCTGTCTTCCTTTGTTACCTGGATTGAAGCATAGCTTGGGATAACTATAAGGTCTGAAGGCTCTGTGGCTCCAGGGAGTAAGCTCTCACTGGTTGTCTTCTTTTGTATTCTATTTACTGATGGGAGGCTCTGCATAAAAGAATTAACTCGAGAATTTTCTGTGTAAAAGAAATGAAGTAAACAAGTAATTATTAGTTTAGTTCTTTTGATAAAACTAAAGACTGAAAGGGAGGTTTCCATTTTCACAACAGTGTGCTTTCTGGTCATCTCCCTCAAGCTGTCTTGTTTCATTATATAGCTTGTTGGAATCTCTGTGCTTCATTTGGCATGCCATAATTAACTTACAACTAGATTAGTGGCCTCAGGTCACACGCTGGTGCTCAGAACCCCAGAGTTTCTTCATTGGACTTGCTGATCAAAATGAATAGCATTTCCATTGCTTTTCTATCACCAGGAATTGTGCAATACTCTTACAGCCATATTGCTTTGCCCTGTGAACTTGTACAAAAGAAAATACTAGATCAGAAGGTATGAGCTTATTTCATTCTGAGAGATGAACAGGCAGGGTTGACAAGGTTCTCTTCCACCAGCAGCCCAGAAGCATGTGTGTTCTTCTCCGCTCTTGCAAACACAGGGTGAGCTACTTTTGTCAATACTCTCCAATGGGCTGGGCTGGTCTGAGCTTTAATGATCACATGTTTAATAATGAAGATGGCTGAGCATCTTACGCAACTGTTCTGGGTTTTCTGTCCTACAAGGCTAATGCTGAGGTTGTGATTCTGCTTGCTTCCTTTGCCTTCCTTTCTGACCTCACACACACCCCTTCATGCTTGGTTTTCTTTAATCAGTCTTAGGGGCCCTTTGTTAAGAAAATAGGCTCCTGGTGGAAGGAAGAGTGCCGCTCAACCTGTAACCACAGCTCTTTGAAAGGAGACAGGGTGGATTCCCAGAGCCCACTGGCCAGTTAGCCTAGCCTGAGCAGCTAGCAAGACATCCTGTCTTAAGGGAATGGTATGGAAAACCTATGGCCCTGGCCTCTGCATGTGGAAACCCACAGGGTTATTTCACGTGAGTATGGTAAGAGCAACACAACAGCCACAGTTTTTGCGCAGTTTACCAACGCTTACTTTTACTAGTACTGTCTATTAATTTTCAGAAACACACATCTGTGTCTACCAGTACAGAAGAGTTGTGCTACATTTTTATTTGAAGGGTTCTTTGTTTCCTTGTTTTGTTTTGTTTTTTAGAAGACTGAGTAGACAAGAAGACAGGGTATCAACTCATACAGACATGATTTTTTTTTTAACTCCTGAAGTATATTTTTTTAATAAGAGAAGGAAATGATACTGCATACTTCGGTTTAGAATATAGTGTTTTATGTTTCATGGATATTTATCTGGGATAAGTGGTAGCAATGACTCACCACTCAAATTTAATTTCTAACTAAGATGAACTTTAACAAGCACAGTATACGTAATGAGCAATAAAAAGATATCATCTTATCAGCCAACTATTTCCTAAAGAGCAGTGGCCAGGTCTCTGAAACGATACTCAGTCTAGAATAAACAAAGATGTGGGTATAGAATGTTAGCATCAGGCAATTCCAGTAGGCTGCCCCCAGGGACCAAGCAAATGCTAGCTATGTCGTCATCTGCTGCCGCCGCCAGGTGGAACAGGCTGTGTTTGATGGGATAAAAGGACTCCCCACCCCAGTGTGCTCCCCCCTCTCTCTTTCTCTGTCTCTCCCTCTTTCTCTACCCTCATGGTTCTGCTCCTGTCTGTCTGTCTGTCTGTCTGTCCGCCTGTCTACTTGTCTATCCATTTGCCTATACCACTTCTCCAGGCCCTCACTCACCACCCTTACCCCAAATAGACCTCCTTTATTACAGATGTGCTGTGTGGCATAACTACTCAGGGGCATGCCTTGGCAGGAACTCACCAGGCACTGCCCCAACCACATTTTATTTCATAATACAGAATCCTTCTTTTTCTTCATCTATTAATATGGCGATAAAAGCTTACTATACTTTTGAATGTCTGAGGCTAACTTTTCCCTTTAATACATTTATATAAGTATTTTTATCAAGAGACTTACTGACTTTCATTTTATGCATGTGACTTTACCTGAAACTAGAAGACAGTACCAGATCCCCAGAAACTAGAGTTGTAGCTGTCTATGAGCATGCGTGGAAGTATGGAACCTGGGTCCTCGGCAAGAGCAGCAAGTGCTCTTAACCACTGAGCTGTCTCTCCAGCTCCATTTGCATCTTATGTGAAAAATAAGCCTTTTATTCCAGTACCCAATTTAAAAGCTATTTGATTACAATTAGCTAATTGTGTAAGAAGCTGGTTTTCTGTTCAGCAAGCCAGAGGAACTGTCTATCCCCCCAGGACTGGGATAGCCAACGTGTGCCACTGCACCCAGACTTTTACATGGATACTAGGGATCCAAGCTCAGATACTAATGCTCATGTAGCCAGAATTTACTGATGGAGCCATCCTCACAGCCCGTGCCTCACCTTTAAAGTTTATTGGATAATTTTCAATTGTATGACTTCTCATTTTATGCATCATGGCTGTGTTATTAGACTTTTAGTTTATTTTCAAGTTTTACTTTAGTAAAAATGTAACAAAGGGTTAAATAGATTTCTTAATGGTCCAGGTTCATCTTCTAGTAGTCTGTACTGACGGTACTAGAAATTTTCTCACTATCTTATCAAGAAGTTAAAGTTTATTTTTCTGAGAAGAACAAGAATATTAATTAAAAAGTAACTTAAAAGCAATTAATTTAATTGATATTTCTATTTCTAGGGATGCAAAACACATATCCAAATATCCACTGGAAATGTGTTCTTCTTAGTCTAGAAAGTGTGTGTTTGTATGTGTGTGTGTGTGTGTGTGTGTGTGTGTGTGTGTGTGTGTGGTGTGGTGTGAGTGAGTATGTATGTGTCTGTGTGTGAGTGTATGGAAGGAGTGTGTGGTGAGAGTATATGTGCATGTGTATGTGTATGTATTTGTGCATGTATATGTATATATTTGTGTGTGTATGAGTGCGTGTGTGTATGTATATGAGTGTGGTGTATGTGTGTGAGTGTGTGTGATTATGTGTGTGTATTTGTGTGTATGTTTATGAGTGTGGTATATGTGTGTGTGTGTGTGATGTGAGTGTGGTGTGTGTGTGGTATGAGTGTATATGTATGTGTGTGTACGTATGTATATGAGTGTGTGTGAGTGTGATGTATGTGTGTTTTTAACTGAGTGTGGTATGAGTGTGTGTGTGGTGTGGTGTGTGTGTGTGTGTGTGTGTGTGGTGACCATTATTCTTTCATCTTATTTTGCTTTCCTGGTTTATTTTATTTTCCACATTAGCATTTTCATAAAAAGCCCTTTCTTGTAATGTTGTGAAAATATATTTTCCAAATAATTTAAATACTATTTTTCTCCAAAAAACATCTACTTTCTTGTTCTTTGTTTTGTTTTGTTTTTCTGTTTGAATAACACGAGTTTTTTTCTGTTTAAAAACCATATTCTCTTTTTAAGGTTTATAATTTTTCCTGAACTTTGAGATGATGAGGAGCAGAGTTCCAATTTTACTTATTTTAATGTCATAACCAGAAGCCTAGTGCCAGTTGTTACGTGGTTATTTTTAATCTCTTTGTTGACCAGCTCTGTCCCTTACATGCTTATCAAGTTTTTCAGGACTGGGGAGGCAGATGCATGGCTAAGAGCACTGGCTGCTCTGCAGGGCATTGCACTTCAATTCCCCGGAACCACACAGTGGCTCCCAACCATGGGGAGCATCAGTTCCAGGGGGTTTAGTACCCTTTGTGGCCAAGATAGGTACTGTGCACATTCATACATAGAGACAGACACACATACACATTAATCAAAAGTCCCTCTTTCCTTTTTTTTCTGTCTATTTGTTTTATAATTGATTGGCAATATTAATGACTACTGCATTTTCTCAGTTTCATTAGCTAATAACACAATTGTCTCTGGTTCTTATTAAAAATAAAGCTTACCTAGCATGTGGATGAGTTGTACAGTAATGTTTACTGTATTTCTTAAGGTTGTCTGTGAGATTATGAACTGTATCATAGAGAAAATTTCAAAAACATAAGGGAAAATATGCTCTAAATCAAGTAGAATTGAGTTTGCTGCAAATAGCATTTTTAGGCTGACTTGATATTTTATTAGGGAAATGGGAATTTGATGTCCGGTAAGCTTTGACAAATTTAAAATGGATAGTTACCTAAAAACTTGATTTCTTTTTTTGAGACAGGGTTTCTCTACATAGCCCTAGCTGTCTTAGAGCTCAATCTATACACCAGGCTGGCCTCTAACTCAGAGATCTATCTGCCTCTGCTTCCAGAGTACTGGGACTAAAGATGTGTGCCACTAACACACTCAGCTAATTGGTTTTATTAGAATTATGCAATACAGCATAACTTTTCTTGCTCTGGCTATCTATCATAGCATTTTCCTGCAGAGTAGAGATACTCAATAAAAACATAACATAAGAATCACACATAATATAAAATTTATTAGGAGTCAGATTTTTTTAATTTGAGGACAAACATGCAAAATTAGTCCATATATATAATAGACATACATGAAGCCTTTCAATATGGAACCAATGTAAAACATTTAACAAATATAACTAGTAGACCTTTACTTATCCTGAGCTTTGGAATCTACTATGTGGTTGTTTGCATATTTATGTGTTTCTTTGTTTGTGACAGGTCTTCTTTGTGTAGCCCAGGCTGGAATCAAGCTCACAGGCATGACTCAGCCTCCCAGTACAAGGCCTAAAGGCATGAGCTACCATACCCAGTTCTAGTGCTGAATTTAAAACGCCTATCAGATTTGAATACAAATCATTTTGAGTTTTTAAGAATTATACCATATCATTCATTATGTCTACTTAACTAATATAACTCTAATAAAACATATATATTACTATCAAATCTCCCAAACACATAAGCATAACACTTACATTTGTTAGTTAATGGACATTTTCTAAACTTGGCCAAATATTATTTTCAGTAACTTCATTGAATTGAATGTGTAGATGTTAAATTAACAATATATCATAATGTCAGTGATCCTAGAAATCATGGGGCAGTGTCTTTTATTTTTCTTAGTAGCCAGACCCTACTGAAAACTTAAAGTAACCTGGCTGCATATGAGATAGGTTCCAAAGAATTATCTCTACAGTGCTGTATTTAATTTGTAATATTTTCTACATAGTTCAAACACCTTCTTAACAATTATTCATTTTTATTGCACTCAGATTTTCCTCACATTAGCATATTTCTTTGAGTATGAATAAAAGATTGTAGAAAAATCATTGCCATGGATTATCACCTCATGTATGCATGTATGTATGTATGTATTATATGCATAAGATAGTGAGATACAGAGCTAGTCTGTGCACACCATAGGTACTAAGGAGAGAACTCAGGCTATCAACCTAGTGTGACAAGGACCTTTACCCACTGAGCCACCACACCAGTTTGGACTGCATTTAAGATATTTGTTTTAGTTAAAAATGAAAAAATTATACCTCAAAGAATTTAAATGTTCATCCAAGTGTGTTTGAATATACAAATTGTCAAACTTTCATAAAATGAAATACCACCTAACAACTAACAATAACATAAAATACTGATGAATTTAACAGTTTTTGAAGTAGAAGAAGCTAGATTCAGAAGAGACCATACTGTTACCATACAAAGATCAAGGAAAGGAAAGGAACCTAGGCTAACAGGAACCAGAGTTGTCTTCTCCAAAAGTGGTGAACTTTGTTGCAGAGAAGCATGGGAACCCTCCAGGGTGATGAAACTATTCTGCATCATGGAAACCCCTCTGGAATGACAAAACTATTCTGTATTGCAAGCAGTGTGATGAACGGGAGACTTCATTCCTGTGTCAAAGCTCACTGAATCAAACCTTTCAAATCTACATATTTCAATGGCAAAAAGTCATTAATAAAATGTGCATTTTTGATAGGCTATGCCATATGTGTGTGTCTATGTATATTTCACCTAGCACATCATCTTACTGTGAACTAGGGGGAACCAAATAAAAGTCTAATGCAAGCAACTGTAAAGATGGCTTGAGGTTTAGATGTTAAGAATTGTTCTTATAGAGTAGTGGTTCTCAGCCTGTGGGTCATGATCCCTTTGAGGATTGCATATCAAATATCCTGCATATCCAATTCATTACAGTAGCAAAATTACAGTTATGAAGTAGTAATTTTATAGTTAGTGGTCAGCACAGCATGAGGAACTGTGTTAAAGGGTTGCAGTGTTGGGAAGGTTGAGAACCACTGTTAAACAAGATGTAAATTCTGTTCAGAACACTCACATTTCCCAGCTCACAATGGTATGTTATTGTAGTTAGAGAAGACCCAACACCGTCGTCTGGCTTTTATAGGTATACTCACATACACATAGCACACACATAGACTTGCACTTGCATGCTAACATGCACGAGCACGTGCGTGCACACACACACACACACACACACACACACACACACATACAGAGACACACACACATAACTAATTGACAAATAATAAAAAGGTTGTTTTGTTTTTTTCTTACAAAAACCACATTTTAAATGTTCTGCAGGACACATGTAGAAATTAAAATTTGTTAGATAGTCAATTTTTTTAGGAATGAAGACAAACAATTGTGATCAGCTATTTAAAAAAGAACTGGCTTACAGTCTTCACAATGTAAGTTCCTGTTAGACTCACAAAGCTAAGAGTCTTTCTCTCAGTCACGATGGACCAGCTTCCTGTTGGAGCCACCCTTGCATGCCTATCTAGGTCACTCACAGTTCTGTTCTTGCCTTCACTTTGTGTTCATACTCAAGCTAGACACAGAAGCTTGAGCTTGCTCAGGTTGTTTCTTCCCAGCATGCATAACTCTCTAAGAATGCATGGGACATTCTCTCCTTAACACCAAGAAGAACTACCACCCTACCAGATGGTGCCAACCAGTAGCTCACCCGCTCTAACCCTAGGCCCATCTGCCCAGTTCTTTATCTCAATTGCTGCTTTTCAAAAATAATTTCCCATTTATATTTTATGACCTCATTGCTTTCTTCCCAGTCCAATATTCTCCTTATCTCTTTGTAGATATTGAAACTACTCCTCTTAAATTATTGTTTATTGTATCTTTTTAATTCAGCCTTATCTGCTCGGGTTTCTCTTTCTCTTCTAGCTGCAGCACACCAAATATTTGTTCTATTTTCCAGTGAGTTTTTATGCCTTTTGTAGGTATCCATTGCAGTAGATTGTGTTTGAGGACAACTGAGGAGAGACTAAAACCAGATGTCCTTCTTGTTAAGCATGAGGTATAAATAAGTGGGATCCTGGAACAGAGCCCAGAGCATCACAGCTATTTCACTCTGGGGCCACTTCCCTTCATTCTTAGGATGCAGGCAAATAGGGTAGAGCTCTGGACTGGGGGGATTGTCCACATTAAACTCAGGTATCCCCATGGATAATGTGTGTGTCTTGGCACCACTTACAGAGTATCCTGAAGAATATAAAAGAAAGAAAAGAAACAGACACAGACAAAAATAAATAAATATAAAATATATCTATTGACTTATAAGTGTTTATGTTTGAAAAGGGTAGATACAGTTGAAGTATACTTTTTTAAAATTGGTAAATGTTTACTTTTATATAAATTGTAGATATTTAAAACAATAATTTTGTGTATATGTTTCTCTTCACATGCAACAAAGATGCAATATGCATCATGTCTTGTAGTGCTTCTTTTTTGTTTAAGATCAAAAATTGACAAATGGGACCTAATAAAGTTGCAAAGCTTCTGTAAGGCAAAAGACACTGTCAATAGGACAAAACAGCAACCAACAAATTGGGAAAAGATCTTTACCAATCCTATATCTGATAGAGGGCTAATATCCAATGTATACAAAGAACACAAGAAGTTAGACTCCAGAGAACCAAATAACCCTATTAAAAAATGGGGTACAGAGCTAAACAAAGAATTCTCAATTGATGAATACCGAATGGCTGAGAAGCACCTAAAGAAATGTTCGACATCCTTAGTCATCAGGGAAATGCAAATCAAAACAACCCTGAGATTCCACCTCACACCAGTCAGAGTGGCTAGGATAAAAAACTCAGGTGACAGCAGATGCTGGAGAGATTGTGGAGAAAGAGGAAAACTCCTTCATTGCTGGAGAAGTATACTTTAAAAAAAGAATGGTTACCATTGTTTTCTAAGGAAGTTGAAGGAAGAACAAGAGAATGCTTGGGCATATCCAAGTAGACTCACCATAAAATGAAAAAATAACATAACTACAGGTTTAACTTTCTGTGACATTTAGAAAGATACTTTTAAGTGTAAAACATTTAAGTTTCATAAGAAGGAAAATCATTAGTATCTTTAAAACACTTTAAGTCGCAACAGGAATTTCTATACAAAATAAGAAATAATGCATATATTGTAAAATGATAAAATTAATATGTATCTCATGATCTTATTTTAAAAATATTTTAAATGCAGACATACAATATGGAAAAAGAAATAAATCCCATATTTAGTTTAAAATGTGTAAATATGCTTATGTTTTGTGCATATTTTAATGCATATAAATGAAATTCCTTGAATCATGCATTCACAAGAACACATAAGAGTACTTTGAAATAATATGAAATGACAAGAGATTAGAAATATTAGTTTCAGAAGAGGAAGATGGCTTAGTGGCTATGGGCAGTTGCTACCAAGACTAATGACCTGAGCTGATGGTCAGAAGCCATGCAGTAAAAAGAAAGAAAATTCCTCAGAAAATTATCCTCTGACCTTCTGATCTCCATACATGCATTCACACATATGTGTACACACACACATACACAGTAAGTGCATAAAATAAAATATTTTAAATAATAATTCTCTGATTTCATTAGTACATTACCTATGTACCATACCTCTATCCTATATGTGCAGTGTGTTTAATTAAAAAACTAGAAATGCTTAAGAAAAAGAACATGTTAGCTGGGCAGTGGTGGCACACTTTAATCCCAGCACTTGGGAGGCAGAGGCAGGTGGATTTCTGAGTTTGAGGCCAGCCTGGTCTACAAAGTGAGTTCCAGGACAGCCAGGGCTACAGATAAACCTTGCCTCGAAAAAAAAAAGAAAGAAAGAAAGAAAATGAACATGTTAACTGCATTGATTTGATAATTATACACTGTATATATCACATGGTACGTCATATACTTCAATAATTAAAATAATAATTTAAGAATCAAGAAAATGTTTCACATAAGATAAAAAGTAATTTATAATTTTCTAATGTTTTAAGAAACTCAAAGATCATTGCTATAAAATGTAAGAGGTTTTAATATTCCAGCTGGGTAGAGAAGTTCAGGTGAAAATTTCAAATCAAGACTATCAATCAGCTGGACAGTGGTGGCACACGCCTTTGATCCCAGCACTTAGGAGGCAGAGGCAGGCAGATTTCTGAGTTCAAGGCCAGCCTGGTCTACAGAGTGAGTTCCAGGATAGCCAGGGCTACACAGAGAAACCCTGTCTTGGAAAAAAAAAAAGAATATCAACCAGCAAATAAACAAATTAAAAGTCTTGGTTCAGGTTGCATATATTGATTCATGAATGTGCACATGCTTATATATTATGACTCTAAATTGACTTGAATAATTTTATTTAATAAATTTTTTTTGATTGCACCACAGGAAAACTGCAATCAGCATACTATCAATGAATTGTCTTCAGAACAAAATGTACCATTTTCATTTTATGATACCACAAAACAGCTATTTAATTTCAGGACCTTGTGCATCTAACTTGTTAGTACATTCTAAATTAAACAGATCGCAAAAATTTTTCTTCCTTGTTTTCAATATAAAAAGAGGCCAAAGCATTTGCATATGAAATATATTATCTGTCATGAAATACTTATCTTCAAAGCCAGTTTCAGCAGGCAACATTTATTCAATCATGCTGTCACAATGTGAAAGGGAATTTAGTGACAATTTTATTTAAGAACATTGTCATCCTGGTTCTGGAAAAACAATCCGGACACTATTTCTGCCAAGGAGATTGAGAAAGCCCAAAGCCAGTTATGCAGATTCGCTCCAGCAACAGCCCAGACTCAGATGGACTCAGACGTCATTCAAGGACACGTTTGTAATGACTTTCCTCCACTCTGACCATTTTGATAATTGTGTATTTAAAAGAAAAAGTTATATTTTTCAACCCATTTAACACCAGGAAGAAGATAATGAGACTCGGGGATGGTTGTTTTGACCATAACAGTGAAATTGTTAAAGATTTTGATAGAGAAATGCCATTTTCCCCATGGCGAGCATTATTTTTCTGGCAGCTTCATTTCTCATCCAATTGTCTTGGTTAGTGGTAATAACATGCAGTATTAGGAATATATTATGATTATGTGGCAAAGGTTCTGCAGGCTTTGGGTTTATAAACACCAAATAAATGACGTTAACATAATTCTGAACTATGTGGATAATAGATGCAAGATGTACATAGGGGGTATAAAGCTTTTTAGATTTCCTTCATCATTTTTAAATAAAGAGCATTACCCTTTTTACATACCCCCAAACAGGAATATCCTAAAAGTAGCTGAACAGTATCTGCTTACCCTATGTAGCTATTTTATCATTATTTATATGGTCCTCTGCTCCCTTTAAACAAACAAACCAAAACCCACAAATAAGAAAAAGAATAAATTTGCATTTTTGTTCAGCTTTTATCTTCATTTCCATGAAAGGATTCTGCGGCCACATGCTACTGTGTCTAAGCCAGAGGCACAAGTGTTCTGCTGACCTGGCTTGTGAAAAGCCTTGAATCCTTTCTCTTGGATCCTTGTCTTGAATTAATAGATAAAACAACAGGAACACTGAATTTACAAAGAGCTACAGAAGTAATATAAAATAAGTGATTATGTATTGCTACAGATTGCAGTGTCTTTTCTATTATGAACATTATAGAGGTTATATAATCAATCATTTTTACAACTGCATTTCTAGGTGATATTTAAGAAGCCACATCTAGTTGCCTGATGAAAAGTATGTTAAAATAAAAATGGTTCCCACAGGCTCATAGGGAGTGACACTATTAGAAGGTATGACCTCATTGGAGTATGTGTGGCCTTGGTTGAGGAAGTGTGTCACTGGGGGTGTACTTTGAGGTTTCAGATGCTCAAGCCAGGCCCAATGTCACTCTCTAGTCCTGTTGCCTGCCTATCCAGATGTAGAACTCTCAGCTATCTCTCCAGCACCATGTCTGCCTGTGTGCCACCATGCTTCCCACTGTGATGATAATGGATTAGATCTCTTTGAAACTATAAACCATTTTTTCTTTATAAGAGTTGCCATGGTCATGGTGTCTTTTCACAGCAATAGATACCCTAAGACAGGTAGGCTACCCAGGAATTCTTATAGAATATTCTTCAGTTGGTAAAGGATGAATACATCATTTAGAAAGGATGCAGACAATTGCTGAATTATTTTTGACATAATCAGGTAATATTCTGAAGTCTTGGAAGTTAGCCTTGCTAATCACCCACTCTGCAGCATAAGGAAAAGCTAGAACTAAAAAAAAAAAAAAAAAAAAAAAAAGAGTCTGCAGGGGCTCTAGACTTGCTGGGCATTCTCAATTTGAATTTTGAGAAAAATCACAAAAGATTAACCATGAAACTCTGTTAAATAAATAGAAGATACTGGAAAGGGGACTAGTGAAGGATGGAAAGAAACCAATGATAAAGGAATGGAGAACACACCTAAGAGTATATAATAAGAGAATAAATGCTATTAATGCATATCATATGAGTGTATGTAAATTTCATGGTGTGGTCAGGGCTCTGTGGAGGCTCTTTATGGATATTATTTCTCTGGCCTAAATATAGAGACCTAACATTACAAACTACCCAAAACTGAAAGGAATTAATCCAGCTAGGTTCATCAACTGGACCAATCTTTAGGCTAGTGGGCTCATTGCAAGCTATGCTAAAAAATAAGAGGAATAACTCACCCATTAATGAAACAATTTCCTTCCCAGAATTTCACTCCCAGTATAGTTACTTATAAAGTTGCAGCCCTGAGCTGTTAGTCTGCCTGCTTTTCTGGATTAGCTGGGCAAACATAACTCTTCCTTTTCTATCTCTTTCATAAGGATGCTTTCCCTAGCAATTTGGGCACTCCTGCTAGAGATCCCCTCCCCCATCATGTAACTGCTTGTCCACCATGTGGCTGACCACTGCCATGCAGTCTTAACTGAAGTCGATGGCTTTTTCTTCTTTCTCTTCTCCATCTTCCTACTCTGGACAGCAGCTGAACTTTATGCCCTGCCTCTCCTAAAATTTTTCTTTTAAACTTTAACAATGTTATACTCAAGCTTCCTTTTGAGGCCATCCTTAAAATATTTTATTAATGAAATTAAGAATCCAAGGGAGGAACCCCAACGCCCCTGGTAACATGATAATTGTGCAGGACTCCCTCAAATTTTCCAAAAATAATAAGAAAACTACACACATTGTACAATTAATATGTGTAAGTCTATATATCAAAAATAAGGTAAAATGTAATATTGTTTCTTTCATTGACATGGAAATGTAGTAATCATCCTACATGAATATATCACGGCATTTGTACTTCAAGGAGTCATTATTTTGTAGTTTTGCTTTACTTATATGTTTTGCTGTTTGTTTTTTAGACAAGATCTGACTCATTGCAGGCTGGCCTGGAACTATCATTACATCTAGAGGCTAGCCTCAGACTTGTGGCTATCCTACCTGCTCAGTGTAGGGATGATTGTTAAGAGCCACCATGCTGATTTTTCTCTCTGGGGACTTTCTAAGGAGGGACCAGCTGGGAGTCACAGACCTCAGAAGTGGCAGGGCAATTGGGACAGGATCCTTTCTACCTCCATCAACACCTAGAAGGGATGGCAGATCCACAGCCTTCTCTGCCTCTTCCCCCACAAGCAAGAGCTTGCCTCCAGGGAGGGCTCTGACCCAGGGACTCAGGAGAGATCTCTATTTTCTTTCTGGTGATTTTCTAAGGTGGGACCAGCCAGAAGGCACAGACCTCAGAAGTGAAAGGGCAGCTGAGACAGGATCCTTTCTACCTCAGACTACACACAGGAGGGACAGCATATCCACATCCCTCTCTGTACCTTTCCCACAAGCAGAGAGCCTGTCTCCAGGGTGTACTCTGACCCCAGGACTTAGGAAGGACTACTGATCCACAACCCTCTGCACACAGATCTTACCAGAGGAGAGATGATCTCCCAGAAGTGCTAACACAGGCTTACAGACCCACAGAAGAAACAAACTCCAGCCAGAGACAACAAGAACATCTAACACCAGAGATCAACAGATGGCAAAATGTGAATGCAAGAATCTTACCAACAGAAACCAAGACTACTTGGCTTCCTCAGAACCTAGTACTCCCAATACATCAAGTCCTGGATATCCCAAAACACCCGAAAAGCAAGATTTGGATCTAAAATCATATCTCATGATGGTGATAGAGGAATTTAAGAAGGACATGAATAACTCCAATATAGGAGAACACAGGTAAACAGGTTCAAGCACTTAAAGAGGAAACATGAAAATCCCTTAAAGAGTTATAGGAAAACACAACCAAACAGGTGAAGGAATTGAACAAAACCATCCAGGACCGAAAAATGAAAGTAGAAACAATTAAGAAATTACAAAGAGAGACAACTCTGGAAATAGAAATCCTAGGAAAGAAGTCAGTAACCATAGATGCAAGCATCACCAACAGAATACAAGAAAGAGAAGAGAGAATCTCAGGTGCAGAAGGTACCATAGAAAACTTTGACACAACAGTTAAAGAAAATACAAAATGCAAAAAGTTCCTAACTTAAAACATCCAGGAAATCCAGGACATAATGAAAAGACTAAGCCTAAGAATAATAGGTATAGAAGAGAGTGAAGACCTCCAATTTAAAGGTCCAGTAAATATCTTCAACAAAATTATAGAAGAAAACTTCCCTAACCTAAAAAAAGAGATGCCTATGAACATACAAGAAGCCTATAGAACTCCAAATAGACTGGACCAGAAGAGAAATTCCTCCTGCCATATAATAATCAAAATACCAAATGCACAAAACAAAGAAAGAATATTAAAAGCATTGAGGGGAAAAAGGTCAAGTAATATATAAAAGCAGACCTATCAGAATTACACCAGACTTCTCACCAGAGACTATGAAAGCCAGAAGATCCTGGGTTGATGTCATACAGACCCTAAGAGAACACAAATGCCAGCCCAGGCTACTATACCCAGCAAAATTCTTAATTACCATAGATGGAGAAACCAAAGTATTCCATGAAAAAACCAAATTTACACGATATATTTCCACAAATCCAGCCCTTCAAAGGATAATAAATGAAAAACTCTAATACAAGGAGGGAAACTACATCCTAGAAAAACCAAGAAAGTAATCTTCCAACAAAACTAAAAGAAGAAAACCGCATGAACAGAATTCCAACTCTAACAACAAAAATAACGAGAAGCAACAATTACTTTTCCTTAATATCTATTAATATCAATAGAGTCAATTCTCCAATAAAAAAGACATAGACTATCAGACTGGGTATGTAAACAGGACCCAACATTTTGTTGCATACAGGAAACCCACCTCAGTGACAAAGACAGACATTACCTCAGAATAAAAGGCTGGAAAACAATTTTCCAAGTCAATGGTCCCAAGAAAAAAGCTGGAGTACCCATTCTAATATTGAATAAAATCGACTTTCACCCTAAAGTGATCAAAAGAGATAAAGAGGGACACTTCATATTCATCAAAGGTGTGATCTACCAAGATGAATTCTCAATTCTGAACCTCTATGCTCCAAATCAAAGGGCATCTACATTCATAAAAGAAACTTTACTAAAGCTCAAAGCACGCATTGTACTGCACACAATCATAGTGGGAGATTTCAACCCACCATTCTCTGAATGGACAGATCATGGAAACAGAAACTAAACAAAGACACAGTGAGACTAACAGAAGTTATGAAACAGATGGATTTAACAGGTATCTATAGAACTTTTTATCCTAAAACAAAAGGATATACCTTCTCCTCAGCACCTCATGGTACCTTCTCCAAAACTGACCATATAATTGGTCACAAATCAGCCCTCAACAGATACAAGAAGATTGAAATAATTCCTTGCATCCTATCAGATCACCATGGACTAAGGTTTCTCCTCAATATCAACATAAACAATAGAAAGGCCACATATACTCAAGAAGAAGGAAAACCAAAATATGAACATTCCATTCCTTCTTAAAAGGGGAAACAAAATACCCACAGAAGGAGTTGCAGAGACTAACTATGGAGTCGAGACTGAAGGAAGGACAACCCAGCCTGATATAGCTGTCTCCTGAGAGACTCTGACAGTACTCAACTAATACAGAAGTAGAGGCTCACAGCCATCCATTGAACTGAGTACAGGGTCCCCAAATGAAGAAGCTAGAGAAAGGACCCAAGGAGCTGAAGGGTTTGCAGCCCCTTAGGACGAACAACAATATGAACTAACTAGTACCCTCAGAGCTCCCAGGGACTAAACCACCAACCAAGGAGTACACATGGTGGGACAGACTGCTCCAGCAGCATGTGTATAGTAGAGGATGGCCAAGTTGGTCATCAATGGGTGGAGAGGCCCTTGACCCTGTGAAGGTTCTGTGCCCCAGTATAGGGGAATGCCAGGGCCAGTAAGTGGGAGAGGGTGGAGTGGCAAGCAGGGGGAGAGGGGAGGGAACAGGGGTTTGTTTTTGTTGTTGTTTGGTTTTTTGTTTTTTGATTTTGAGGGGAAATTGGGAAATATGATATGTAAATAAAGAAAATATCTAAATAAAAAAAAGGAAAGGCCACATACACATGGAAGCGTAACAACATTCTACTCAATGATAGCTCGGTCAAGGAAGAAATAAAGAAACTAAAGACTTTTTAGAGTTTAACGAAAATGAAGCCACAACATACCCAAACTTATGGGACACAAAGAAAGCAGTCCTAAAAGGAAAACTAATAGCTTTAAGTGCCTCCAAAAAGAAACTGGAGAGAGCATACACCAGCAATTTGACAGCACACCTTAAGGTGCTAGAACAAAAAGAAGCGAATTCACCCAAGAGAAGTCAAAGGCAGGAAATAATCAAACTCAGGGCAGAAATCAACCAAATAGACACAAAAAAAACTATACAAAGAATCAACCAAACCAGGAGCTGGTTCTTTGAGAAAATCAACAAAATAGA
>NW_022196905.1:206421767-206429663 GCF_008632895.1 Mastomys coucha
TGAAGAAGATCTCAGAAGATGGAAAGATCTCCCATGCTCATGGATTGGCAGGATTAATGTAGTAAAAACAGCCATCTTTCCGAAAGCCATCTACAGATTTAATGCAATTCCTATCAAAATTCCAACTCAATTCTTCACAGATATAGAAAGAGCAATTTGAAAATTCATCTGGAATAATAAAAAAAAAACAGGATAGCCAAAACTATTCTCTACAATAATAGAACCTCTGGTGGAATCACCATCCCGAGACATAAGCTGTACTACAGAGCAATTGTGATAAAAACTGCACTGTATTGGAACAGTGACAGACAGGTGGATCAATGGAATAGAATTGAAGACCCAGAAATGAACCCACACACCTATGGTAACTTGATCTTTGACAAAGGAGCTAGAACCATCCAGTGGAAAAAAAGACAACATTTTCAACAAATGGTGCTGGCTCAACTGGCAGTTAGCATGAAGAAGAATGCAAATCGATCCATTCCCATCTCCTCACACACAACTCAAGTCCAAGTGGATCAAGGACCTCCACATCAAACCAGGTAAACTGAAACTAATAGAAAAGAAAGTGGGGAAGAGCCTGGAGCACATAGGCACAGGGAAAAATTTCCTGAACAGAACACCAATAGCTTATGCTGTAAGATCAAGAATTGACAAATGGGAACATTCCTTCATTGCTGGTTGAATTGCAAGCTGGTACAACCTCTCTGGAAATCAGTTTGGCCGTTCCTCCGGAAATTGGACATAGTAATAGCAGAGGACCCAGCTATACCATTCCTGGGCATATACCCAGAAGATGCTCCAACATGTACTAAGGACACATGCTACACTATGTCCATAACAGTCTTATTTATATTATCCTGAAACTGGAAACAACTCAGATGTCCCTCAACAGAGGAATGGATATAGAAAATGTGGTACATCTACACTATGGAGTACTACTCAGCTATTACAAACAATGAATTTATGAAATTCTTAGGTAAATGGGTGGATCTGGAGAATATCATCCTGAGTGAAGTAAGCCAATCACAAAAGAACACACATCGTATGTATTCTCTGATAAGTGGATATTAGCCCAGAAGACTGGAATACACAAAGTACAATCTGCAAACCACAAGAAACTCAAGAAGAAGGAAGATCAAAGTGTAGATACTTCATTCCTTCTTAAAAGGGGGAACAAAATACCCATTGAAGAAGTTGCAGAAACAAACTATGGAGCAGAGACTGAAGAAAGGACAATCCAGAGACTGCTCCACCTGGGAATCCTTCCCATATTCAATCATCAAATCCAGACACTATTGTGGATGCCAGCAAGTGCTGGCTGATAGGAGCCTGATATAACTGTTTCCTGAGAGGCTCTGACAGTACTCAACTAATACAGAAGTAGAGGCTCACAGCCATCCATTGGACTGAGCACAGGGTCCCCAATGAAGGAGCTAGAGAAAGGACCCAAGGAGCTGAAGGGTTTGTAGCCCCTTAGGACAAACAACAATATGAACTAACTAGTACCCTCAGAGCTCCCAGGGACTAAACCACCAACGAAAGAGTACACATGGTGGGACCCATGGCTCCAGCAGCATATGTAGCAGAGGATGGCCAAGTCATTCATCAATGGGAAGAGGGTGGGTTGGTGAGCAGGGGGAGGGGGAAGGGAATAGGGTTTGGGTTTTGTTTTTTTATTATTATTTATTTTTTATTTTTTTCAGAGGGAAAATTGGGAAAGGAGATATCATATGACATGTAAATAAAATATTTAATAAAAAGGACCCAAGGAGCCCCTGTTTATATACTATTACTTATTTGTACAATATTTTATTTATAAGGACTTTTTACGAATGGCCTAATGTATCTAGGCCTTGAAGGAGTGCATTTTCATCTTGTAGAGAACACAAAGACACTTCAAGCCTTGAAACTAGATGAGCAGAAGCAGAGAGAGGGAATCTTCACCACATGATGAGAAGCCCGTGGGCAGGTTTAAGAGCCTTGAGCAGAGGCAATGGGATTTGACATTCTGTAAGCTGAAAGAAGTCTAAAGATTATCTTCATTATAGTTGTGTGGTAAGAAAAGTATAACATGCTTTAGTGGCAGAGAGAATGTGCACACTACTGAAGTTTAGAAGCTGTTGTAACATACCAGAAACAAAGAAGGAATCCTGAGCTAATGCAATAGTGATCCGAAAGAAAGGCAAACACATCTCAACTGAGTAATTTGTAAGTTACTCTCCAACAGGGCCTATATTTTTGTTTTCTTTAGAAATTTACATTTATTCGTGCTAGTAAAAAAAATAATAATACTCAGTACAGCCATATGACAAACCACTTTAACTTTGTGTATAATGCTTTGAAACTGTACTTAATGGAAGGCATTTACAGCTGAGGAGCTGGACGCCCCAAGACGGGGAAGCCTCTGCTTAAGCTCGCGTCTCCAGGAGCGCTGAATAGACTGCTTCTAAAGGAGTTGCACACGGTCTCACACACGGCTGTCAAATGCCACCAGAGAAGACACTGGTGAGACAAGATCACGAGCATACAGAGCCACTGGGGCACTGGCATTTCCTAACAGAGATCTCTGTTAGCTTTTAGTTCTTGGGAGAAAAACTACAGAACAGATCCTTTGAAGGTACGCCTTGCTTTATACTTACGAGTGAAATCTCAGAGCATCCAGATGCTCAAGAAACCACTGTGGGCCACAACAAAGGCCGACTTCATTAGGAAGGTCTCAGTTTGGTAAAGTATTTAATTAACAAGGAAAACAATTCAGAATGCTATTTTCAGAAGCATACTTTGATCCATTGTTCTAAGTATTCCCTAGATACCAATTTTCACGGGGCTCACATGCCGTATGCCAGAACTAACTCAAATACCATAGACAATTACAGCTTTAGCAAGTTTGGGAAAGTGCATAATTTAAGTAGAAGTTGGGGAGGAGGGACCAGTGCAAATACCATCTTCACAAAGCATGCTCTAACGGATGTCTGTATACTGCCTCTCAAGGGTCTATGTATGCCATGCTAAGCAGACACTGTAAGCCAAAGAGAAGAAGGACTCTACTAGAGCAGTGTTCAGTAGAGTCCAGCGCTCTGGGAAGACAGTGCGCAGAGTCCATGTAGTGTCATTACTCGGTCTGTGAACAAAGCTATGCGAGAGTTCTGAGACCTTGTGAGGAAGACTCTGTTCCTCCATAACATGAGTCATACTTGGAATGTGCGTTCATGCTCCTCCCAGGTGGAGAGGATAGACGTGAGCTTACTTCATATCATTCATTATAGCTGGCTGTTGTTATTTGTTTGTATGCTTCTGTGGAAAAACACGTTTTGTCACATGCAGCTTCTCTTGTGGTTTTATTCATGTGACTCTTCCTTGTTTGTTTTGTTTGGTTTTGTTTATTTATTTACATCCCAAACACTGACCCCCGTCCGCCTTTCCTCCTCCCCTTCTCCTCTGAGAAGGTGGGCCCCTGAGTACTCCACCACCCTACGGTTAGGCACATCCTCTCCTTCTTGGCCTCAGAATATAAACTGTCTGATGCTCCAAATAAAGTTGGCTAATGCATGAGACTTGGGTCTGCCTCATTCTCAGGCCGCACTCTGCCGGTTCACGCCGCCAATTAGAGCAGTATACAGCACAGGAAGGAGGATGCACTGGTTCCTGTCCACCTGCTCTCCACTCCAGTTCCAAAAGGCTGGTGTTAGCTACTTTTCTTCTTGCTGCAACAAAACACCCTAGAAAAGCAATGTAACCAATAGAAGAAGGGATTCTTTTGACTCACAGTTCGAGAATTCAGCCCAGCATGGTGGAGCAGGCGTAGTAGCAGCACCTTGAGAAAGCTGGCTACATTCAAGCTGCAGAAGGGCAGTAACGAATGCTGGAAGAAGCCTGCTTTCTCATTTCGTTCAGGGAGGATTTCCCTGCACCCATTCATTCAATCTAGAAACATTCTTCACAGACATGCCTAGAGGTTTGTGTTCCATAACACTTCAGGTCCCATTAAGCTGTCAATCAATGTAAGCCATCCCATTGTCTTTATGCACTATGCTCCATGAGTCGTGTTTTCTATTTTGGGGAGGACTGACAATTTTGGCCTGAAGCTATCTGGCCTCAAACTGATGCCGGTCTTCCTGCTAAAGTATCCCATGTCCAGCTACATGCACCTTCTGAAAGGCTTGTAGATACAGTTCTCAGAACCTTCATAGCATAGCACAGAAGAAAGCATTTTATAGAGAGTTCCCAGTTTCTTATAATGTTCAACTCACTGGACAAAAAAGGCAGGGTTGAATACATCTTCAAAAGTCATGATCTGGGCAGTGAGGAGATGGCTCAGTTGCTGAGTCACTTGCCATAAGCATAAGATCCAGATTTGAATTGCTAGCATCCCTGTAAACATCATGTGGGTGCAGCAGCCCACCTCTAGGGAGGGAGAGACAGGACGTAGCTGAAATAAGCAGGCCAGTAACTAGAATAGCCACATTATAGAGATCTGGGTTCAGTGAGAGAACCTGACTCAACATAAAATATGGAAAGAGATGGAAGAAGACACCAGGGATCATCCTTAAGCCTCCACACATATGTGTATGCACATCAAACACATGTCCCCACATATTTGTGAATGTACACACACACATACATACATGCATACACACACACACACATATATACATGCATAATTCTAAAGCATGCTCATGAATCCTGAAAAAAGCATCATGAAATGAGGCATATTTATCAAGTTCACATCTTGGCCAACTGCTTGATTTACTGGGAAAACACACTCTAGAATGTACCATTGAGGAATCACATCTAGACACAGGTCTCCTGGAGTTCTCTGGCTTCAACTTCAATAAGGCTTGCATGCTGTGCTATGGCACCTTTGCTATAGCACCATGACAAGCAATTTTACTGGAAATTTCAAACTCAGGAAAATATCTACTTCACTTTAGAAACACAGAATGGAATACAAGGTTTGTTGTTCTTTGGTTTTGAGACAAGGTTTCACCACCTTGGCTGGCCTGAAACTTGATATGTAGACCAGGCTGGACTCTGCTTCTGTAACACTGGAAATAAGGGAGAACATACCACCCTATTCACATTGTGTAATGATTTTATTTTTGAGATTATAATATAAAATACACCTTTTTCCCTCTTCCCTTTCCTCCTAGGAAAGGGCTAGAGAAGTCATGGATCTTGTAGGAGAACCTACACTGCCAATTTACTAAATCAATGTAATCCCTAACTATATACTAATTATTTATCCTTATAACCACAGATAAGTGTAGTTTTCAGCCCTCATCAAGGAAACCTCCCTTCATGACAGACAAAGACCATTACAGAAAACCACAATTCCCTGAAATCAGAGTTGTAGAGCCAAGACCCAACTAATACATCTAGAATGCAATTATTGCATCTAAGGATCTTTGTAGAAGAGGGGTCAGATAGATTGTAAAAGTCAGGAAAATGGGAAGTTTGCTATGAGAAAGTGTTCTCCTCAGAAAGTCAGAGAGTGTTAACCATGAAGACTCACCAACACAGCTGCATAAACATGGAGTGGAGGCACCAGTAGATGTGCTAATGCAGAAAGGGAAAAACTTAGGAAGCCACAACCACAAAATTGCTGGTCCTAAGAATGCTGAGCACAGGAATGAATCTTTTAAGAAGTATGTACTGCTGCGAAATGCATTCATCTGGGCATGGAGTGGCTGTTGCATCTATGAACTTGGCACAGGACAAGCTCCATCAGCATCCCCTCAGCTGAGAGAGGGCACTCATGACTCCCCTTCTCTGCCTGGGAAGCCCTGATAGTTGCTCAGGAAGAGGAAGTCACAGTCCTCAGAGTTATAACCACTAATAATTTGCCTTTGCAGTTTTAGTAATAAAGCACCCCACCCAGAATAGAGCAAGCAACCTTAATGAAATACACTGAGATAGAAAAAAAGACAGAAGTTAGCAAAGGGAATTGTTGGAAAGATGATGTCTGGAGGGGAGATAATAAAAAGTTTCATGTGTGTATGTGTATATATACACATATTTATGTTGGTAGAATCCAATGTAGTACAAAACATGAGTCAGAAATACATATATATTATATAGTATATATCTATATTTCATATATCATGTATTGTATTGTATTATATATTATATACTATATAGTATATTATGTTAATCATATATTATATTCTATATACTATTTGGTATATGTTATTTAGCATATAGCATATTATAATACTATTTAGTATATATGTTCTATAGTATATAGTATGTTGTAATACATAATACTATTTATTATGTTATAATGTTTATTATTAATATATTCTATGATATATTAAATAATGTAAATTATATATTATATAACTTATATTTCTGACTCATGTTTTGAACTACATTGGATCCTACCAAACATTTAAAGAATAACTAACACCATCCACAACTCTTCGAAAGATAAAACAGGGAAAATAGGTCATTTTATTTGGCCTAGCAGCACACTGATACCAAAGCAGTCAAAGAAACAAAGCGATAATTGCAAACAAAACTCACTGATGAGCAATAACACAAGATTTCAGTAGAATTCTGGTAAGCTGAATTGAACTACAATGAAAATAATACTGAACCGTGGTGGGATTAATCTCCAGAAATGGATGGTGGCTCAAATACACAGATAATGAATATGCCATGCCAAAGGAATAAAATAAAGGATAAAACTCATATTATTATCCTAGTAGAAAACGAAAAATGGTTTGACAAAGTTTAACACACAATTTCACTATAATGTCTCTCAGTACATTATGAGCTGAAGACATTTACAATATATGTGATAGTCTATACATTATGATATATATACATATATTGCTAATATGCACATCAGTAAAACCTTTTATGTTTTTCCTATATCCTGGATGTCAACTTTCACCCAAAACAGAGTAGCCTGGAAGTTCAAGTCAAAGTAATTAGGCAAGTAAAAGAAATGGGCAATCCTAGGGAAGGTTGCAAATTGTCTTACTATATCACTGAAGGTTTCTTGGGCAAAAACTATCTATTAGGATTGATAAATTCAGTAAAGCTAGAGACACGATCAATATACACAGATATCAATAGCATTTCTACATATGATTAATCAATTTTTAAAACAGAAATAGAAAGCAATTCAATTCTCAATATATTTGGACAAAATATTTAAACCATTAGGAGGAGTGCATTTAACCTCAAAAGACAGAGATCATTTATCTACTGGAAAATATGAAATATTGCTTAGAGATTCTGAGTAAAACACACACACATACATAGACATACACACACACACACACACACACACACACACATATATATATATATGTGAATAAGATTCTATATTCTTGGATTAGAAAAATCAATATTACAATATATCAATGTGATCCATGAGTGATCTTTTTATAATTTAGTTTTCATTTGTATATAAGGAATGATCCTAAAATTGTGTGAAACCAAAAAGATCCCAAATAGACAATCTTTAATGTGAAAAAGAAAATTGACAGTTTTATACTTCCTGATTTCAAAATATATTAATCAAAGCAACATGATCCTGGCATAAAAACAGACCAATATAAAGATACATTAATGTCAAAATTAAATGCTTTACACATGTAATAAAAATATCCCATTCCACCATAAAATTATTTAACTTCCTTTTAATAAAAAGACTTTTTTTAAGATATGCCTTGTATATTGAATAAAAATCCTTAGATTGTAGTGAAAGGATATAGTGTTTAGTCTCTAATGAAAACAAATATTGACAAGAAAGATCCTGAAACTCTCTAAATGTATTTTACATACTTTTTAGATAAAAATTGTTGTAACAATAAATGACTAGAATAGCCACATCATAACATATGCAAGAAAGCATTAATTACCCTGGGAGATATATATATATAT
>NW_022196905.1:206429673-206438567 GCF_008632895.1 Mastomys coucha
ATATATATATATATATATATTCAATTATAATATAATATGCATATATTATATGCATGTTATATATACATATATTATATATATATGTGTATATGTATAAGTATTGTGCTTCTGTGCAGATGACATAGCACAATGTGTAAATGACCTTGCCAGCAGGCCTGATGACCTGAGTTGGACTCCTGGTACTCATGCGGTGGAAGGAGATAACCAACTCTTCCAAGTTGTCCTCCTACCTCCATATATGTGCTACAGAATGATTGTATATACACATGTGCACCAACACACACACAAATAAAAAGTAAATACCATCCAGAATGCAATGCCACTTTTTATTAATCATGTGTACTAAATTACAATTTCAGATAATGGATTAGATAACCATACTAGATGTATGTGGTAAAATTCTAAACTTTATATATAAATACATAAGTTAGTACACTCAGAACAGCATTACTTCAAAGAATGAATACAATGTGCTACATGAGTTAAAGTGCCTAATGATCTATATATAAAACATGCCTTGGAATTCTAATCACAGACTGCAGTCAGGATATGATAATCCAGAGCCAGGGCAGCATGACAAAACTGGAATGTGTGGAACGAAGTGTTTGGTGGCACAGTTTTTAATGATGTTTCTCACAATACTACTCATATACCGTTAGTGGTTTGAATACAAATCACTACTCATGGACTCGTACATTTGGCCCCCATATGGTGGCCTTTAGGAGGTATGATCTTGCTGGAGAAAGTGTGTCTCTGGAGGGTGAGTCTCAGGTTATATAGCCTGGCTCGCTCCTCTTCTGCTGTTGGAATACGGATGCAGTGTGGTGGACCAGCCTTCTACTCCTGCTACCTTGCCTTCTCCTCCGTAATGAGCTGAGTCATCTATGGACCTGTAAACCTTTGCTCCATAAGATGCTTCCACAGAGATAGCTTATCACAGCAACAGAAAGGTAGCTAAGTCATAGAATTGAATGGTAAAGAATGCTGTTACAGATCGGTATGTTAGGACATTTGTAAGATGCATGCTCTCTACAAGACTGACGGTTTCCTGTTGGGAAGAGTGCTGTTTCAGACAATGGATGGAGCAGCCGCACTAATGCATGGAATAAAATAGTGGGTAATTTGATGTGTTGTTTTTAGAACACACTTCATAGGCCTTTTAGAGAACTTATTTCTACGAATGCATGTGGTAACTATGCTCTAGTAAGTACAGGAGGCATACAAACGTGTTTAATGATAGTGTATAAAATAGTTCATCTGAGTTCTCTTGATCACGGTATTATTCCTGATAATAGATTTAATATCTATACCACCATGCAGTGTGAAAAGCATGTACAAAGGATTGGAGAGATGTCTTAATAGTTTAGAGCATTCACTGCTTTTGCAGAGGGTTTAGGTCAGTTCCAGACCCCACCTGGGAGCTTATAACTCCAGTTTTAGGAGTTCAACATGTTTTTCTGGCCCCTAAAGTCACTGCAACCTATTGCTCATACATGCTTTCAGGCAAAACACTCATGCATATAAAATAAAAATAACTAAATCTTCTTTAAATCACACATACAAACAGTATTTTAAATAGTGTTAACTTTTTAATCCCTTTGAGAGCATTATCATTTTTATGGCTGACTGTGAACATACTATATAGTACATGAAGTAGAGTATTTAAAGACATATAGTACAGAATTTGCTAAGAACAGTATTCACCTCCTGAAGGCAGGGAAGAAAAAACCTAATGGATGTATTTCTTATCAACCAAATTACTCTCCTTGTGTGGGGTCATAGAAAATGTGAGAATACGCAGCATCATAATCATAGTGGGACAAAAAGAGGGAGGTTGTCTTGTGAAACTACCACAATTATGTCTGGTTTCCCCGGATGAATAGAGGTACCTAGGAATGGGAAGAATAGTAGAGTCCATTAATCCTAGCTTCTCCCAGCTTCTCCCAAGCCCTGTTTTGTAGTGGCCAATACACCTCCCATACCGAGATAATCAACAATCTTTTTTTCTTGCTGCAGAACCCCAGGGGTGAAGAGATGTCAAGATGAGACTTTCCAAGAAGTACTGTGTGCTATTAGGGACCCAGACCTATCACTTCATACAAACTCATCCATCTCTCTTACCCACAAGTCATAGTTGCTCAGCAACTACCTACGCTTCAAGCCAGCCATGTGCCTTCTCACCCACAAGACCCCAGGGCCATTACCACGGTCAGATTTTTTTTTGTACCTAGGATCCACAGCCTCCCAACCCTGTTTGGAGTGCTTCAAACCAATGCACCTCCATTCTGGTTTTCATCTTTAACAATGGGAATTAAAGCTTGGAAACATGACTGGCCACTCTAGGGCTGCAATGATACTAGTATCTATGTGGCAGGCTCTCTGGTTTCACATCACCAGGTTGATATTTGAGCAGGCTTTGCTTGTTCAAAAATGAGTAATTAGTGATGAGAACTCAGCTACATGCAGTGCTACAGTCTTGAGTCCAGGATATGGGCTGGCCTTCTCTGGTCATTGCTCTGGATATCCAAATACACGGAGAATCCTGAGGCTCTAGAGAGGGACTAGAATATGAACTAGCTCGCCAAGGTGATGTGTCTGATACCCTAGGTATGGCATAAGTGATGAAGCTTTACTGTGGTAGCTTGAATGAGAAATGCTCCCCACAGGGGACATTATTCAAACACTTGGTCCCCCAGCTGGTCTCAATGTATGGGTAGGTTATGGAGCCTTTAGGAGGACGTACCTTGCTAGAGTGTATATCACTGGTGGTGAGCTTTGAGATTGTGTGGCCTTGTTAGAATTCCTATTCCCTCTGTTTCCAGTTTATGAGTAAAGATTTGGTTGGCCAGCCTCCTGTTGCTTCCTTCTTGTTAGACCTTGCCCTCCCCAATGATGACAGACTCTCCCTCCCCCCTCATCCCCCAGGGACCATAAGTCAAAATGTACCCTTGCCTCCTTGAGCTGCTTTTGGTAGTGGTATTTTATGGCAGCAGCAGAAAAGTAACAAACACAAGAGGCCTTTATTAAATCATGATCAGACATCTCTGCAGTCTCACCTTTTACCTGGACTGCCTGCATATCTGTACTCATGCATGCTAACCTGTGGACCAGGCCCAATTGCAATTAGCTTTCAGGAACTCAGTCCCTATACTCAATCCCTTCCTAGCAAGACTCTTGTCAGTACCTATCCTAATTCCTAGCAAGCAGATGATGTAGTATGTAAAACTACCACACAGAGAGCAATTTTGATCACAATTCTGAGGCCACTTGGAAAAAAATATATATATGTTTTTTCCCTAATTGCAATTCTAACTAGCCCCAAGTCATTGTGATTTTCTTTGTTCTTGACAATGTTGATTTTAGGATTGCTTGGAATTCTTGGTATAAGTTTGTAGGATCAATAGTGAACTTTACCAGCATCCTGCCATTCCCTCCGTGGATTTCTGCTTGGTATTGTTTTAAACCCTGTATGTCCCTCCATCTCTTTGGGTACACTGAGCTGGATAGAAAAGTCTTCCTCATTCATCCTCACAATGTTACTTTAAGCAAGATCTAAAACTTTTGAGGTCCCATTGCTATTGACATCCCCACCCTCCGTGGGGAAATTCCTGACATTAGGCAGAAGGTTAAAGTTGCTTCTTCGAATCTCCCTCCTCCATCCATCCATGGTGTGTGTGTGTGTGTGTGTGTGTGTGTGTGTGTGTGTGTGTGTATGCAAGCACATGTGTGGAGACCAGAGGCAACCTCAGTTGTTTTTCTGCAGCTTCTACCTTCTTTGAAACAGGATCTCTGGTTCAACACTGTGCATCCCAGGCTAGCTGGTCTTCCGACTAGAGGTGGGATAACAGATGTACATTACACATGTGGCTCTTTGCGGGTTCTGGGCCTTCCAATTCAGGTACTTGCCTATGTGCAGTAACACTCTACCCACTGATCCCCAATACCAACTGTCACTGAGGCTGCACCTTCACGGATGGCTTCTCCTGGCCTCTTAAAGGGCCAAGCCTCAGCTGCTCTCCATGACCCCTTCATGCTTTCAAAACCAGTACCATCCGGATGACTCTTACACTACCAAGTTCGGTTGCCAGTGCAAGGTACAACCTTGGCTGCTACTGGGGCACAGCTTCTGTGTGCTGACCCTGAGCAGGTTTCACCTCAGTGACATTGGTCTCTTCTTAATAGCTGCTAATTTTTTTTTTAGCTCCAGCTAACCAGCATCAATTGCCCCAGTAACAAAAAGGTTTCACTTCTATGCTGATGGTCTGTCATTAATCACAGCTGAGTCTTCAGCTCCAGCTAACCAGAAGGACAGAATCTTAATTCAAAATAGAAAATGACCCTGATAGAGTCATTTCTCTTTATCTTAATGACTTTTTTGTTTATTTGCATCTGAATTTATTGAACTTTATAACTAAATAGACACAATTCAACCTACAGATGATTTGCACAGAAAGAGATTATTATAAATAGTAATATGTATGTAACAATTTAAAGCTCTCTCTTTCAGCTCATACATATATTTATAGCAAATAGTGTTTACGCTTTCCTCTGAAACTTCACAGGCCAGGCCTCCATTGCTTGCATGACCCTCAACACTCTTATCTTTCAAGTTCCTATGAAACACCTCACTAAGCTTTGAATATATAATAGCTTTTCTAGGCCAAAGTTCCAAATTCCTTCAACAAACCTCTCCAATACAATACCGTTAGGTCTGTCCCACAGTCTCCCACTATCCTAGTACCAACCCGTCTTAATTAGGGTTACTATTGCTGTGATTAAATGTCATGACCCAAAGCAAGTTGGGAGGGGAAGGGTTTACTTGGCTTAAACTTCTTATATTGCTGTTCATCGTTGAAGGAAGTCAGGACAGGAACTCAAACGGGGGAACCTGGAGAGAGGAGCTGATGCAGGGGTCATGGAGGGCTGCAGCTTACTGGCTTGTTCAACGCGGCTTGTTAGGCTTGCTTTCTTATAAAGCCCAGACCAGCGGCCTGAAAAAAATACAATCCACGGTGGGCTGGGTACTCCTCCATCAATTAGTTTGATCTTATGGAGGCATTTTCTTAATTGTGGTTCCCTCTGTTCAGATGAATTTTAGCTTGTGTCAAGTTGACATAAAGATGCTCAGGACAGCCACTGAATAGAAAATCCACATCTCTAGTTAAGGGTCTGTTTTGGAAAATCAAGCCAAGGTTTGGAAGCCAGAGCTCTCCTTTGGAGTCATAAATCTAACATAACTGAACTTATACTGACATCTTGTGGCCATTTTGACCTTTACAACTAGACGCTAATTCTGCAGGGACAAAGCATTTGCTTTGGTAACCACTTTTTGATGTTTTGCCCCATTAAAGGCTTATGGAAGTGTGGACTGTCTCAAACAGCATTCTTCATTCCAGACCAGAGGTCTAGGAGGTGGAATGTTCCTAACAGACTGCCAATCTCAGCATCCCTCTCCCACTCTGTCTAGTCTTCCTGGTGTACACAAGAGAGTGGCTATTGATAACTGGTAACACTTCCTTGAGAACAGCCCTCAAAATATCAAATGTTGCAGCCCAAACCACAGTTGCCTTCATCTTAGTCAATGAGATAAATTTTAAAGGTATAAGGTTTATAGAACTTAGGTGTACCCTGCCTCAAACTAAACCAATTCATTATGAATAACTCCCTTAGTTCCTCCCCATCTAAATTTATTGGCACATGGACATCCCTTCCCCTCTCATCTAAGATTTCAAATTGCATTGGTCAAAATGGAGATTTGTTTATTCCCATTTTAGTTCATTTACAGGAAAAGTTGGGAAAGGCTAGTTTTAGAACTAAAGAAAGGGAGGCTGGCTTTTGGTTTATTTGTTTGCTTGTTTGCTTACTCATTTGTTCATTTGCCTCAATGGCTCTGAGAAACTTCTGTATATGGCTAGGTAATGATCTCTTCCTTCCATATATTGAGCAGAGACTTTGTGTTCTTGCCTCTGAACAGGGTGTTTTTAATTTCACAGCAAACAGCTTGCCAAACCCTAATGATCACTCTTAGCACTCTTGTCTGTAAGGAAAACCCCAAATCTTATATATTCCTGTAAAGAATGATGAGTAGAGCCATTACTAAGGAATTCTCTGATATTGTTACCAACCCCACAGTCCTTGCACTAGATACAGCCTGAAAAAGAAACTCCAGTGCCAGTGAACGTGGAACTAAGCTGGTGTTTATTAAGGTAAGTGCAGAATTAGTATCCCCACTTGGTATTTTATATGATTTTGTCTATATATGATTTTGTCTCTTTTGAAGTGATGTTCTTCAAAGTACTTAAAAGATTAAGTTACAATGTTTGAGTATACTTCTTGATTGAAGAGTTTCTCTTTGTTAAATGAGATTATAGGATGGATGGTTTACATACACAGGTTTGCTGATGAGAAAGGAGTGATAGCAAGACAGAAACTAAGGGAGCTGAGTCCTGCATGGCCATGCGTTAAGGGACAGCATGCATGACATGGCTCCTGCCCCCACAACAGAGCCATAAGTGTCAATGGTTGCTGCAGCAGAAAGCTTATTTGTATATTTTACTTTATGTTCCTCCTTCAAGGAATGTCCTCCTCGTTAAAGTTAACAACTCCATGATAATTGGAAACAACAGGAGTCCAGGAATCTAGGGTGTGTCTGTGTCTTTAGCAAAAATGGCAAACACTGGGACCTTTAGGACAGCCATTACACCTGTGGAAAAGAACTCTGAAAACCTGAGTTGGGAAATAGATAATTTCTCAAATATGTAAAATTAAGGATGCAATATGAATTATATAAGGAGCTTTCCAGATATATAAGGAACAGGGGCAGCTGAATTATGAGCCAACTGGTCAGAAAGGTACTAAGGAAGAAAATACAGAGATTTAGGGAGTGTTGATTGCAGTAGATCCCACCCTGGTAAGTTTTTGTTTATGCTTACAAGGGCAGACAGATACCTGAGTTCAAGGTTGGCCTGGGACAGAGCAAGGTTAGGCCCAGGCATGGTAGAAATGTTAGTTACAGGGTAGGGTTCCACCCAGCTAGCTTATCATTTGGGCTGAACAGAAGCAGGCAGATCTCTGAAGTCAAGGTGTGTGCTTTGAGTGTAAACATGGTTCCACATCTACGGGGAGGCTTCTCAGAAAAGCACAGCTCTGCAAATGGAAAAGGAGCAAGATCAAAAGCACAGTACAGTTCTGTTGTAGTAGTCTTGTTTGCAATAGCTCTTAAACATTGAAGGGTACTGTGTCTCTGGGTGATTCTCACAGTGAGGATTTAGTTGTTATTGTTCTTGTGTTTTTGGCTTGGTTTAGTTTTTGTTTGTTTAAATGATTGGTTTTTTGAGACAGGGTTTTGCTGTATAATGGCCCTGGCTATCCTGGAACTCCCTATGTAGACTAGGCTGGCCTCAAAGTCAAAGATCTACCTGCCTTTGCCTCCCTAGTGCTGAGATTAAAGGCTTCTGCCACAACTCCCCAGCTGTTTGTTTTATTTCACTTGGGTCAAAATTCTTTTTTATGTTAATGTTTTTCTTTATTGGTTATTTTATTTACTTACATTTCAAATGTTATCTCCCTTCCCAGTTTCCTCCCTATCCCATCCCCCCTCTCGCTGCTTCTATGAGGGTGCTCTCCCACCCACCCACCCACTCCTGCATCACTACCCTAGCATTTCTCTACCCTGGATTATCGACCCTCCAATAGACCAAGGGTCTCCCCTCCTAGTGATGCCAAATAAGGCAATCCTCTGCCACATATGCAACTAGAGGTCCCTCCATGTGTACTCTTTGGTTTGTGGTTAAGTCCCTAGAAGCTCTGGGGGGGGGGGTCTCATTGGTTGATATAGTTGTACTTCCTATGGAGTTGCAAACCCTTTCAGCTCCTTCAGTCCTTCCCCTAATTCCTCCATTGGGATCCCCATGCTCAGTCCAATCGTTGGCTGTGAGCATCCACATCTGTATTGGTTAGGCTCTGGAAGAGCCTGTCAGGGGACAGCCATACCTGGCTCCTGTCCGCAAGCACTTCTTGGCAGAAGCAATAATGTCTGGGTTTAGTGTCTGCAGATGGGATGGACACCAAGGTGGGGAAGTCTCTGGATGCCCTTTCCTTCTGTCCCTGCATTTCCTTTAGACAGGTGCATTTCTGGGTTAATACATTTGAGATGAATAGGTGGCCCCATCTCTCAACTGGGAGCCATGCCTAAACCATTGGATATGGTCTCTATAGGTTCTAACTCCACTTTGTTGGGTATTTCAACTAATATCATCCCTGTTAGGTCCTAGGAACCTCTTGGGTCCCTGGCATCTGAGACCCACTGCTACATAGCTCCCTTCAATTTCCTGATTCTCTCTACTTCTCCACCTGCCCCTATCTCCTCCCACACCTGGTCCTACCCTGCCTTTTCCCTCCCCCTCCTCTCTCCCTCCCAGGTCCCTCCTTCCCTCTACCTCCCGTGGTTTTTTGTTTGTTTGTTTGTTTGTTTGTTTGTTTGTTTTGGTTCCCCCTTCTAAGTAGGACTGAAGCATCCACACTTTGGTCTTTCTTCTTTTTGAGCTTCATATGGTCTGTAAATTGCATCATGGGTATTCTGAGCTTTTGGGCCAAGAGTCACTTATCAGTGAATACATACCATGTGTGTTCTTTTGTGACTGGGTTACCTCACTCAGGATGATAGTTTCTAGTTCTATCTACTTGCCTTCAAATTCATGAAGTCATTGTTTTTAATAGCTGAGTAGTACTCCACAAGTGTAAATGTACCACATTTTCTGTATCCATTCCTCTGTTGCATACATCTGGGTTCTTTCCAGCTTCTGGCTATTATAAAAAAGGCTACTATGGCCTTATTTATAATAGCCAGAACCTGGAAACAACCCAGATGTCCCTCAACAGAGGAGTGGATACAG
>NW_022196905.1:206439260-206441003 GCF_008632895.1 Mastomys coucha
ACAGTTATGTTGATACCTAAACCACACAAAGACCCAACAAAGAAAGAGAACTTCAGACCAATTTCCCTCATGAATATCAATGCATAAATACTCAATAAAACTCTCACAAACTGAACCTGAGAACACATTAAAACAATCATTCACCATGATCAAGTAGGCTTCATCCCAGGGATGCAAGGATAATTTAATGTATGGAAATCCATCAATATAATCTACTATATAAACAAACTTAAAGAAAAAAAACTTCATGATCATTTCATTAGATGCTGAAAAAGCCTTTGACAAAAAAAAAAAAAAAAAAAAAAAAAAAAAAAAAAAAAAAAAAAAAAAAAAAAAAAACCTCTTCATGTTAAAAGTATGGAGAGATCAGGAATTGAAGGTCCATACCTAAACAAAACAAAAACATTATACAGCAAACCAATAGCCAACATCAAACTAAATGGAGAGAAACTTGAAGCAATCCCACTAAAATCAGGGACAAGATAAGGATGTCCACTCTCCACGTATCTATTCAATATAGTACTCAAAGTGCTAGTCAGAGCAATAAGACAACAAAAGGAGGACAAAGATACAAATTGGAAAGGAGGAAGTCAAAATATCACTATTTGCAGAGAATATGATAGTATACTTAAGTGACCACAAAAGCTCTACCAGAGAACTACAGCTGATAATTAACTTCAGCAAAGTGGCTGGATATAAAATTAACTCAAACAAATCAGTAGCCTTCCTTTACTCAAAAGATAAACAGGCTGGAAAAAAAATTAGGGAAATGAGGCCCTTCACAATAGTCACAAATAATATAAAATATCTTGGTGTGACTCTAACCAAGCAAGTGAAATATCTATATGAGAAAATCATTAACCCTCAGACAATGGAGATCCCAGAAATAAAGCTTTTCTCTTGCTTCCTGTGTACCCTAAACTTTCTGTGCTTTTCTACTCTCCTTGCAGACATTTTCTCAAGGAATATGTTAGAACTTGGGAGCTGGGCTACTGTGATCCATCCCAACTTGTAGCCAAGCTTGCTGGACAGGAAAAGCCAGAGATAGTCTCAGTAAAGTCAGCTGTGGATTCCTGATGATGAGACAGCTGAGGGGCACAAGAACTAACTCATGTTCTTCCGCAGACAGCCCTGTTAGTCTTTACTAATGTTTTTTAATAGCAACAGATTCCTTCCATGGGTATTTTGTTCCCCCTTCTAAGAAGGAACGAAGTATCCACACTTTGGTCATCCTTCTTCTTGAGTTTCTTGTAGTTTGTGGATTGTATTTGGGTATTCCAAGCTTCTGGGCTAATATCCACTTATCAGAGAGTGCATACCCTATGTGTTCTTTTGTGATTGGGTTACCTCACTCAGGATGATATTCTCCAGATCCATCCATTTCCTCATTGAAGGAGTTACAGAGACAAATTATGGAGCAGGGACTGAAGGAAGGACAATCCAGAGACTGCTCCACCTGGGAATCCTTCCCATATTCAATCATCAAACCCAGACACTAATGTGGATGCCAGCAAGTGCTGGTTGACAGGAGCCTGATATAGCTGTCTCCTGAGAGGCTCTGACAAGTACCCGACTAATACAGAAGTAGAGGCTTACAATCACCCATTGGACTGAGTACAGGGTCTCCAATGAAGGAGCTAGAGAAAGGACCCAAGGATCTGAAGCGTTTGCAGCCCCCCTTAGGAGGAACAACAATATGAACTAATTAGTACCCTCAGAGCTCCCAGGGACTAAACCACCAAC
>NW_022196905.1:206441061-206470387 GCF_008632895.1 Mastomys coucha
GGGGAGTTGTTGTTTTCTTTTTTTTTTCCAGAGGAGAAACTGGAAAAGGAGATATCATTTGAAATGTAAATAAAGAAAATATCTAATAAAAAAAAATAGAGACAGGCCAGGCAGTGGTGGTGCATGCCTTTAATCCCAGCACTTGGGAGGCAGAGGCAGGTGGATTTCTGAGTTTGAGGCTAGCCTGGTCTACAGAGTGAGCTCCAGGACAGCCAGGCTACACAGAGAAACCCTGTCTCAAAAAAATAAAAAAAAAATGAAAAAAAATAGAGACAGATTCAGCAAGATATCCATCCTAGATGAACTAGTATTTAATTTTTTTAAGGTTTAAAGTGCTTTTGAAGAATGGTCAGTACTAGAAGATAACAAATTTCAAAATGCCCCAAATGGCTAACTTTTAGTAGCTGAAGTATGCCTTTCTTACATTTAGCTAGACTGCCTAAAATTCTGAGAGAAATTTATGTCTAAGAAGGATATAGATATATAGATAGAGATATATAGATATAGATATCTATTTATAGAGATAGATAGATAGATAGATAGATAGATAGATAGATAGATAGATAGATGGTCTTAACCCAAATATGCAATTTCCTGGTTCAAATAGCTTATTTCTAGTTAACCTATCAAGCAAAATTCCAAATAATGATGCATTATCAAAGAATATTTTTCTGAAAAATGTATTAGCTCTTACTATGATGCTAAGGTCATATCTCCATTCAGAGTCATTGCCCCTTGACCTCTGTGAGAAGGACTTCTTTTTAGCATAAAGAAGATGATACCAAATATGAGGAATCAAAATGTTTTTTAACCCAGTGCCACCATGAGAGCACCAGGGTGCACACAAAGTCTAGGCATGCTAGCCTGCCAATGGTATCCCACAGGCCACATTTAGTTATCTCCTTGTTCCAATTTCTACTGATTATAGTGTTAGCTTCCAATAGGCAAGCTAAGCTGTGTATTTCACTCTGAGTATTACCCAAGGTGATGCTTTCTTTCCTAATTTTGACATCTAATGATACTAATTGTGCTGCATTGTATGATGTGATTTCTAAGATCTCACTCATTTTTGAATGAAGTTGTTATAATGATTTTGTTCTAGCTCACAATAGAATAGACCATCAGAGTCAAAGCAATGTTTTTCCTCCAGGGTCAACTTAGTCATGATTGTTGTACCATCCATCATGGCCTGTGAGCAGTTCATCATCAGGTAACATCTGCCTGTTAAATTAAAATATGCTTTGGAAGTGTTCATGAATGATTCATTTAGCCATCTGCATGTGGCTATTTTTGGTGGGGGTGTGCATAGTATAAAGTTATAGTTCCCCATGTCTTGTATTATAGTTGTTAATCTCGACATTGTAAATGATGTGTATTGCATCTTTGCATCTGGTAGGTGTAGGTAGACATATGAGTTTACTCCTAACTTAATGGCGTCTTTGAGTGATATGTATGGATAGCTATTCGTGGTGTAAACTGATAACCACAGAAAGTGATTGACCAGTATTACAAATTCTTTGCCTAGTTTCTGTGATATGGCTTTAGTGTCATATCCTGGGTACGCATTGTCCAGGAATCCCTGTATTAGGTATATCTTGCATATGCCTTCTTTGCAATATGATCCTCTTTCATTATCTAATAACATGTGGAAATCTGCAGTACTTCTTCTTAGTCCTGTTGTAAAAGGGGTATTTAATTCTCTCTCAACTTCTGCTATATTACTTTTATACATTTGGCACATAATTAAGTTATGAATTATGAGGTTCCTTATTCTATTATATCCCTGTTTATATTGTTCCTTAAATACTTGCATTTCTGTATTCATGGTGTTTACCATGATGTGGAGTGAATCTATGCTTTGTGATAGTGCGTGGAGTGCCTGGGCTGTTTTCTTGTTAATTTGCTGAATATTATAGATTTCTGCCTTGATGGGTGTAACTATTGCTTCTGCTACTCCTCCTTCCATCAAGCCTCCTAAGAATGTTCTGGCCATGAAAGCTCCTCTGGCCAGTGCCTGTAGGGGTTTTCTGCTGAACTTATTTGGGCTGCTATATTGATATAATATGGTATCTATTTCTCCACAATATAACTTCATAAGTATAAAGACTTGCAATGAGATGGAAATTCATCTGATCTTCCTGATTCTAGGAGTCAATATTATTTCTACTGATAAGGTTGTGTCCGGTACTACAAATGGGGCTTCTTTGACTGAAGGTGGCCCAGGTGGTGGATTTAACCATCCCGGTGGGTAATGTGCCATCATGAATCTTATGCTGGTTTTGTTAATACTTGCATAGTCTGTTGTAATGTTGAATCCTCCTCTGTCTACCAAGCAAGGATTATTGTGTGAGTGGTCTGATTTGTGGCAGGCTTGAGGTGACATGGGTAGGTATAAGATCTTTTCCCACCCATCTGTGCCTGTCAGCATGGGTTTTGGTTTCTGTGCTGTCAAACTGACATTGCCAGTCTTGATGTTGGGAGTGGGGCAATATGTAGCTAAAATAATAATGTAAGTCTGAATGGTATATGGTTCTTGCATTGTTACACTTGATTCCCCAAGTTTTCCACCACTGTACAGTCCTTTCTGGTGTCGTGATGTGGTATGTGGGTGTTAGGCTGCCAGGGTTATAATAGCAGCCAACTGATGGTATGGTTGTTGCTGTTAAGTTGGGTTTCTCATATCTAATGTTATTAAATTCTGTTAAAACTAGGGTGTCGTAGGCCGGCCGATCTGGGCCTCCCTCAACCCGCAGGAGAAACGGGGTCCTAGTCAGGTCAACAAGGTGTAGGTGAAGAATGACAAACAGCCGACACAAGGGTGTGTTGAATCTGAATGTATTTCTTTAAAATGGCATCAGACTTTTACAGTCATTGCAAAAGAGAGATGGTAAATCTAGCTGCTCAGCAGTTACATCTGAGGCCATCTAAAACACACTGGGTCTAAAGCAGCAGCTGTCTCCTCTGGACTGGTGCTCCATCCCCCGGGCCCAAGCGCTCTGGACCCGGGGGACTGCAGATTGCATGAGTCTGAGTCCTAATCCATCTAAGTTCTAGTGTGAGTCCATCATGTGACTCCAAGTCCTCCTGCACCAAGTGAAAAGCAGGCTTATATGGTATACAGAAAGCAGAGCAGATGACAAGAGTCACTTAAGCAGGTAACACATCAAGGTCAGTGATCTTACTGACCAAGATCACATATCCAGTTGTGAAGCGGGCAGAAGCTGGGGCTAATTTGGCATTCCTATGCTAATTCTTTAGTTCTGCTAGAGGCAAGGAGTGGGGAGTTCCCACCTAACACTTCTAGCTAATGTCCTTGAGTGGAAGCCCTTAATTACTCTCTAATATGTAAAACATTTCTAACTGCCTTAAGGAATGTGCTTGACCTCTGTTGCCAGCTCTGGCAAGGCAGATTCCTTGAGAGAAATTCCAAGTTATGGACAGGTCGGTATTAAACTAGGATAGGTTGGTAACATTGTGTTGGCCAGGAAACAATGTCCAATCTTAGCCATTTACAAATCATTTCTTGGGGTACCTTTATGCCTAATTATGAGGGCGTGTTGACAATTGGAAAGACTGATCTGGAACACGTCTGAGTTAGGAGATACCAGCGACTGTCTATCCAGGAGGCACAGAACTCCTTTTGGATCCTTATTGCCTCTTATCCTTAATCAGGATTTTACCCCCAATATTTTGGATGTGACTGGAGTAGACGAGTGTGGGTGGCACTAGGGGTTGTTATGCTGTGCATCCATAGAGTATCTGCATGGGGTGCTGCCCTCAAACTTTGTGGATACATTCCTTTCTGGAAAATTAACTGTAGTAATATTTCCTATTGTATCCCATGGTATAAGGAAATCCATTTGTGTGCCGTTTACTGCTGCACCACAAAGGTACCTTTCTGTTTTATATTCTTCCTTCTTATCACATGTGGTCATACAGTGATATTGATTGTAGTAGGTAGTGTTTTCTAATAATAATGTGAAATATGTCCCTACTGGATTCACGTTTATGTTTTCCTTCTTGAGTCTGAATGTATTAGGTAAGTTACCTTCTGTCATGGATATATTTCTCCTTATCACTGGTAGTCCCCCCAAAAATGGGTATCAGTTTCTTTTTATATTTCCATACTTCCTTCATTTGTACTATTATTGTAATGCTAGCTCCTCGATCCCAGAGTGCCATGAGTGAGGTATACTCATAACCTCTAGTCTCCTTAAACAATGGTAAGAAGGCTGCTGTATTTCCTCTGAGTGGGGTGTGTGTAACATGTACCTCATGTAATGTGGAGTCCTACTTCTCCTGATTTCCTGTGCTGGGTTAGTATTTTATGTCTTTCTTCCTCTGGTCTTGTAGACCAAGAGTTTCTGCTGAAGCAGTTCCAGGCAATGCTTGGCATTCTGTTGGTGTCATTTTCTACATTCCTGACATCCATGACATCCTGACATCCATGAATGTCCCTGAGCTACCAAAAAGAATTCATGTGTTGCCTTCGGTATTGTGCATAATGGTGCTGGTGCTTCCATGTGCGATCATCGGACATGGTGTGGTAGGATGCTCATTAGTACTAGTGGTTGTCTATAATGTTCCATCCCCAAGTCCATGGCTGATTCCCAATCTTCCCAAGTGGGCCGTTTCTGTGTTTCTATTCTGGTGGACCATCTTAAATTGGGGTAATAGCTTAGCTTGCCGAACGAGGGTAAGTTCAGGAAGCCTGGTACACAGAGCCAATTTGTCTGGTCCCATGTCCTCTGGAGTTCTGGGCACAGGTGGCCATATAACTCCCTGGGGCACATATTTCCCCATGATTTAGGTAGAAGGGGTATGCCACTCTTAAGTAGGTAAGGTATAGCAAATTCTGTACCTTGGGTCCAGTTCATATTTGGACTGAGTTTACACAGGATTGTTGTTGTTGTAAGTGTAGGTGAGGAAATTTCTTCTCCCTCTTCCTCTCCAGGCTCATATTCATCATACTCATAGTCATACATTTATTTGTTCTTCCCATGTCAATGTTGTAAGGTTGAACCACTTACCCTCTGCTTCACCTTCTAACCCTGTGTGTATCAAAGTAGTTGTATATAATTTTGGAAAGGTTGAATTTATAGCTAAATCACAATTAAATGTAGAATCTGTCTCTATTCCTATAGTGGTTGTTTTGTAGACTCCTTTAATATTAAATGTGTTCTATATTATATGTGTTTAATATTATATGTGTTGGATGGTCTATACCAATAGTTATTAAAGATTGCTTCAACGCTAGAGGCATTGGACCACACTTTGTTGAAGTGACATTTTGTGGGGTTTTGCTCATATCTATTTGTATTATAACCATCTTTTTGATCTAGCATGTACTTTTGGTTAGGGTGGTATGGTGCTCCCTGTTGTATGAGGTGTTCGCAGCCCTGGTACCAGTGATAATTTAAGCAGTAAGCATACTAGATCAGTCTACGAGTAGAAGCTGTCTACTCGTATTGGTGTGTTGCCTATATCCTATCATCTGTCCACCATCTGGGTATTTTGTATAGTGGGTCTAGAACTTTAGGTTTATAGGTAAGCCATGGTATTTGTGGTTCGGGGGTGGTAGTAGGCATATTAATACACCTAGTGCTATTGCCAATGATGCCATATATACCAATTCCAGGGTGTAATGTAACATAGAACACAGCAAGCATGGGTGCCATGCCACATGGTCAGTAACATGCATAACACTGCTCCTCCAATTGCTCTGAAAAGCAAACAGCCTATAGGGTTAGTAATAAAAAATGTTATCACAACATTTGATCCTATTGCTACCCAACTGGCCAACTACACAGTCAGTGTTTTCAATTTTTTCTTGCCATAGTATTTAGCCAGCAAATGGTATAGTTGGCTATCAGGCTAGTGGTAGTATGATTGTGTATTTGGTCACAGAAGTGGACACCGAGGTCCACCACTGGAACGATTCCCAGAAAGACAATAATAATAAAGATCCCTGTATATATCGGTGCTCTCACACATGCACATACACACCTTGCCTGTTAGTGTGATGTTAAGTCTTCCAGTTTGGTTAGTTATAGTCCTCCCTTGCTGTCTGTGGTCCACACGGTATTTCCAGTGCCTGGCACTACATCTGGTTAGTTTATCCTTGTGCCTGTAAATGCAAGCATATGATTTGATTATATTTCTAGTTTTTTCATCTGGATAATCTGTATACATCTGTGTGCTGAAGACTTCCTCAATTGGAGACTTTCTGTTGATTCTAGGTCTGTTATTTAGTTCAAGGGTAGCTCTCGCCAGAGCTTCTGAAAGTGGTTTATCTTTATGTGCTATTAATTTTACCTTAAGTAATCCATTGAATCTTTCAGTGCTGCCTGCTGCCATTGAGTTATAGGGCCAGATGGAATTCCCACATTATGTCAATATTTTTTTCACCAGTCTCTGTATGATTTCACCAGTAAAGCGGGTTCCTTGATTGCTTTGTATTAGTCGGGGTATACCACAAGCTGAAATCCATGACCACAATGTAACTATTGTTAGTTTTTGGTCTGGTTTGGGCCCTGATTCGGCCATACCTAATCCTGTGTATGCATACTGTTATTAACTCATTTAATGGTCCAATGCAATTAATTTGGAGAGTGTGATTAAAATGTAGTCTATGAGTGCCTATTCCATGGTAATTATGCTTAAATCTTCCAAACAGTCTTATATTTTGAAACCGTCTCCTCATTTCGTTAAATTTCTTACCTTTAATGGGTAAGAATACTACCTTCTCTGAGTCTAACTCTCTGTATGAATTTAAGAAGTCTATGGCATCTGCGGCAGTTTGACATCTTTGCGATGGTCCGGCTAGGGTCATCCTGAGATGTTGTGGAGCTCATTTTAACAGGATTTTCTTAAACTGGGCCAATATTGGTGCTGCCTGTGGAGTGGGTACCTGGTTGTAAATGAAGTAGAATACCCCCAGTTTTCTTGCTAACTGAATTGCTTCCTGTAAATTATTCCATTTTGCTGAGGCCTCGAATCATGTTAAATCTAAGGAGGGGAACACATATCTCCAAGCTGCAGTTATCCAGTCAAGCAGTGGGTGCGTGTCTCCTTGGGGGCCTTCTAAAAACGTGCTCCGGAGCATCGAGCACGGTGGGATTTTCCACCACGTTCGTAATTTTGCACATCTCTTGGTCTGATAACAGTGTTGCACCTGCTCCCTTCTCCCACAGTTTTCCTTTGTAGGATGCCTCCTTCATGCCATTCTAGGCATAGTCTTTTCTAAATTTGTTAAGTTCCTGTGGGGCATGTCTGGAACCCCTTACCAGCATCTGAAGCCGGGAGGTTGTCACTGGTAGTGATGGGACTTGTCCTCTGGAGTTCTGGGCACAGGTGGCCATATAACTCCCTGGGGCACATATTTCCCCATGATTAGGTAGAAGGGGTATGCCACTCTTAAGTAGGTAAGGTATAGCAAATTCTGTACCTTGGGTCCAGTTCATATTTGGACTGAGTTTACACAGGATTGTTGTTGTTGTAAGTGTAGGTGAGGAAATTTCTTCTCCCTCTTCCTCTCCAGGCTCATATTCATCATACTCATAGTCATACATTTATTTGTTCTTCCCATGTCAATGTTGTAAGGTTGAACCACTTACCCTCTGCTTCACCTTCTAACCCTGTGTGTATCAAAGTAGTTGTATATAATTTTGGAAAGGTTGAATTTATAGCTAAATCACAATCAAATGTAGAATCTGTCTCTATTCCTATAGAAAGTCTATGAATGTACTTGGTCCAAACCCTTGGTCATGGCAACTCTTTGGCAACTCCATCTCCAGGGTTAATAAGTACTTATAAAACACAGACACACACACACACAGACACACACACACACACACACACACACACACACACCATGCACACTTTTCTGTTTGAAGTTTGGGGCACTGCCTTAGCTCCGTACTCTCCCCAGCCTCCCTGGAAGAAAGAGGGGTCTCATTTCCCTTCAATTCCCTTCCCAGGAAGGATGGGAACCAGTAGTCACCCTCCAGGCTCTCACATCACGCATCATGCACATCAATGTCCTGTGTCTGGTACAGAGCAGAATGCCGCTGTTACAGCAATCAGAGGGGTGTGGCCTATCCTCACTTCCTTCCCATGGTTCCATGCTGTGATATCTGGGGAGAAAGTCTCACTCCATCATGGTGGGAAAAGCAGTGCTGGGTGCTTTTTCCCTCCCACCCCAGGTGAGCCCCAGAGTGCACACACAGGTTTGCACATAGCCGCTTGTTCCTGCTTTTTCTCTTTGGCCCTCTGTGCAACACAGGTCAGAATTAAACTCTCAGCCTGCTGCAGGATGGAATCAGGAATGCAGAGGTACAAGAGGCTGCAGGACATATGTCATTGGTGTTGTCACCTGGAGAGTGAGAGAGAAAGAGAGAGGGAGAATAGAGAGATAAGTTTTCAATACCTTAGCCACCAGTCTCAAATGGGGAGGGAATTCTGTTCTACAAGTGAAAGACCCCCGGAACTGGGGAGATCCTTACTCAAGTCTCGGGATGACGCAACCACCCAATGACTCATGAGAAACCGAACTTGCTGTAATCACATGAGGTTTATTCCAGATCTGGTGTCGAACTCATAGCCTGGCAGGCCAGAGGAGTTCGACCACTAGCAAGAGTAGTAAGCGGTATTTAAAGGAAAAAACCACAAACTAGGGGGGTGAAGGGGTTACCAGGGAAACATAACAAGGGAACAATGGAAAATTCCAAAGGAACCCACTACCTAGCTGAGTCTGGTCACAAGGAAGTCATCCTGCACACTCATTGTCTAGAGGAATGTCGTTTGGTCAACACTATCTTCTTAATGGCTGACCACTCCTAGGACTAATTAGATCCTGTTGTTTAGTTAATGCTATCTTCTTAATGACTGACCGCTATCCTGTTCCTTATTCTGGGCAATGTTATCTTCTTGATAGCTGACTGCTATCCTGTTCCTGGAACTGACCGGTCCACCTTCCTGGCTCGTTACAGAGACTTCCTATGCCTTCTTTAAGTAAAGGTTATACATTAATGCATTTCCATTAACATGCTTTTCCCAAATTTCTAAATTCAGTCTTTCACAAGCACTAGGGTTTTAGAGAGAATGAAAGTATTAAAGACAGAGAGACTTCACCCTAGACACTCTGGGAAATTCCATAAACCAGGAGGGTCCTGAAAAATGTTCTAAACGTGGCAATAAACCAACCAGATTCTCAGGGCATCAGACCATCACCTTCTTGTCCTCTTCCAAGTAATAGTCAGTCTCTATCACATGTCATTTGGCTGGTTTCTCAAATACTAAAAAGACAGACCTATGGAAGACCCTAAAAGGAAAAATGTTGAATCAGTTTTTTTCCATGAGGTCTGGCCAGTAGGTGAAAGTTTAAATCAGAAAATATCTAACTTTACACTCTGCATGGGCAAATATGGGGACCCAACAGCAAAGGTACCTTTGAGAGACAAGAGACCCAACTTAAGCCTTACCTTGTCACCAACTAAACCCAGCCCCGTGACCAGCCTCCGTCCTTCACCAGCAGGTGGCAGCAGTGAGACAGATTTAGAAAGGCAGAGCTTGCATCCTCTTTGCAATGAGAGATTTAAATCGTAGTGTAAGAAGTGTTTGGAACTCTTCTCGACAATTTTGGATGATTCTTATAGGGATTCCAATATACCGTCATCATATTTGGTGGCTGGAAGGGTGTTCCACCCTTTCTTGCTATCCTACGGCAGATGAAAAGCTCTAACAACTTTACAAAATGCTTGCAGTAAATGCAGCCTTTCGCCAGGGGGCACTTAGTACCATCCACGGTACTCATGGGAATTATCAAGCAATACGTGAGAGAACTGCTATTACAGGATTTTAATGTTTTGTAGAAGAAATGAGATGTGTGGAAAAAACTGGGAGGTCTATCCCAGTTTAAAACTATCTGAGTGAGAGCCTTTTAAATGTATGCAAATAGAGATGCCAATGTTCCTAAAGGTCAAGTTGTGGATATTCACTTTATCCCCTAGTTGGATCCTGAAATCTACAAAGCTTTTTGCCAACAGGCACCTCCTAGTCAACTCAAGGAGCTGCCCGTCTTTGTCAATAGCATAGCCCAGCTGAAGAGGGGAGACAGGGTGGAAAGGGTCAGGCTGTGGATTGCTGAGGAAACAGAGCACCGAAGAAAGCTACGCACAGTTTCTACAAAGACAATTAAGGCTGACTCCTTCGCAAACAAGAAGGATACTGGATTAGGAAAAATCTACCCACCATGCTCCACTACCTCAACCTCAACCCCCCAAAGTGCTTACCTCCCAGAATGCCATTGATATGCAGTGTTCTATTGATAAGCAAAGTGAATGTTGGAAATGTGATTGTCCCCAGTTTCAAAGGGAACCAGGATCAATCACAAGCAGGCATTGTGCTGGCTAGCCTGACTGAAACTCTTGAAGGCACTCTACTGCTCTTTCTTTAAAATCTTTTATACTTGGAGAGGGGACCCTAGGTGATGCCATACTCCCTGGTCTCTTATTCTGGTACCTTCTCCAAATCAATCAATGGAAGATCTCAACTGAAAAGATTTACCCTGTACCTTTCCTTGTACATGAGGAAATCAGTTAATAATGTGGCAAATTCTAGTCATTCTGAAGATCCTGACTAACTCTTTAGGGTAGAACATCCCAAAGCATTAAATCTGGAGACCCCTGATCAAGTCAACCACTGCTATTCAATGTTCAAAAATAGAATATATCAATAAATATGAAAATATGAAAATATACATAGAATAAAAATGCAGGCAGTTCAAAAGTCAGCTCCTAAGAAGAAGAGATAATCAAATAAAGCCAATACAAATCCAACTAAAGCCAGGACAGTCTCCCTGCCATCACCAATACCCGATGGAAACTGAATCTAGACAAGAATTAAAGCCCACAGGATTTCTTATTAATTACATTTGCCGGGCTCCTTCCAGTATTATTATTCCCCGTATAAGGAAATCACACTGAGAACAGTAGACAGCTCATCAGCTGAGTATGTACTACTTTGTACATACTTAGTACACACTCAGTAGGTGTTTGCATCTGAGGGGATGGATTCAGAAGCCTCTATTACTCAACAGTCTAGCACCAGACTGCCCCCAATAATGAGACCGACAATTATTATTTATTATAGCTCGCTCAGGCCTTAGCTTACACTATTTTCCAACTAGCTCATATAATTAATTAAACCCATCTATACTAGTATATGCTTGCCACGTGGCCTGTTATAGCCAGCCCACTATGGCCAAGTGTTTACAACTTCCTCCTGGTCTGTTAGTATATGCCCCACCCACCTGAAGTTCCCAAGGTTCCTTATCCTGCCTAACTATAGGCCACCAGCTCCTTGTTAAAACTCATCAGAAAAAAAAAATGCCTTAGGCACGTGAGGAAGGACAGAGACAGACTTTCACACAGTATACAAAAAGGTTATTCCAACAGCATAATCTAAATCCTTCTGTCAGGATTTAAGGTAAGACAACGTTGAACTCTGAAAACTTCAAGTCAGTGAAGTTGTTCCATTTCAAATGTAGATGGTATCTTAATTATAGAAAGTCTCCCCAGAAAACTACATAGGCAGGTTCTCTGACTTGGGGAGAATAGAGGATATTAGAGGTCACCCAACAAGACTCAAATTACCTAGCTAAAAGTCCGCTACCTATTTTGCATACTTACTCGTCTTCGAGAAGAAGAAAGGCCATACAGAACATCTCTCTCCCTTCTTCCTTTGCAGGAACTGAATCTCCAGTCGGGGGTCCCTGTCAAGCCAGCACGCTAGACTTCACTGGGGAAATTCAAGCACCTGTAGATCTGGAACCCCAACACTGAGCCTTTGCTCAGATAAAAGATTACTCTCTGTTACAGAGCTGGTGGCTTGGAGCCCCGTTTATTCTTTACATAAGTAAGATTCAGGGCATTGATGTTGGAGTCTGACAAGAGTTAGGAAATAACTCAGTGCTAGTGACTTGTTTCCCTAAAACATCAGATACTTGTTCATAAATAGCCTAGTATCTCTGAGTTATGGCAGCCATTGCACCCCTAGGGTAAAAAGCTAACAGCCTGTGTCTAGGTCAAATTTTAGAAGACCACACTCATGTTCAGACAAGATTATTTGGGGGGTGGGGGGGTGGGAAGCTGCATTCCTTGGGGACATCTCCAGGGGAGCGGATCTCCCCACCCTTCCTGTGAGTCACAGGTGTGTTATCCTAACCGGAAAGAGAAAGGTCAATAGAAACTAAAGAACAATGGACAAGATAAAGTGTAACCAGCCTGCATCGTAAAATGTAACTAGCCCATGCTGTGAGCTGTGAACTTCTGTATAAAAACATTTGTTTCCTCTAGGTCACTCTGGTCTTGATTACAGAGTTGTCCCTGGTATACCAGTTACAAATAAAAAATCAACCTGGTGTTATTATAGTGGCCTCCTTGATTCCATGCAAGTGGGGTACCCACACCGGTTACAACAGGGGTGGCATAACACAACATCAGTGGATGCCAGGAGAAAGACTCACCATAATTCAGGGTGGACATACTGGATAAGCATCCTTAAGGCACAGCCACCTACTGCTTCTCAAGGAACCTCTTTTCCATTTGTGTATAGAAACCACAGAGTAGCTATGTCTCAAAAGGCCTCATCTTTGAGATCAGCTCTCAAATCACTCTGTTCTCTTGTGGCTTCCTAATAGACATGGTTTTATTGTAAATGGCTGGTGAAGAAGAGGAGGAGAAGGAGGCTGTCATAGTGGGATTTAAAAAGGGTAATAGATGAGCATCACCTGGCACTCCATCTCAAAAGACTGAGTCTTTCTAGTGCTACATTGACCACCACTTACACTCAGCCTGGAGGACCCATTTCCTCAGGAAAAGTAGATGGGTTGAAATAACTCTAAAGCGACCTCAACTAAACTCTCCCACGAAACCTCATAGCCATTAGCCTTATTAAAAGTATGAATAGCACCTACATCTGAGCTACAACTAAACTCCCATGAACTTATGTATGGGAAGCCATTTCTAAAAAAAAAATTATTTTATTTTTTGAATGGGAGTGTTTTGTCTGCATGCATATATGCACTGCCACATCCATGCCTGCTGACTGTGGAGGTTATAAGATACCCTGGACCTGGAGTTACAGATGGTTGTGAAGCACCATGTGGGTGTTGGAACACAGATCCCAGGCCCTAATGATAGAGCCATCTGTGCTCTTAATTGATGAGTCATCCCTCCAGCCTGGAAGGTCATTTTTAGTTTCTGATAGGGTCACTGATTCAGAAACCCTGGGCTCTGAAATGACATAGAGTCTAAGACAAAGCCAACTAACCTTGAACAAAATTTCACCAAGCCTCAAAACAAGAATTATCTTGACCCAGTCCATCTGAAAAACCTGATGATCTAGAAGAACTACAGACTGACAATCCAGATGACCAGTTTTACACCATTTGGAAGCATGCTAGTTAGCTTAGTTTACTTATTTTAACTGACAATGTAAAACTCATTTCAGAAGAAAGTATTAACTAGGAATTATCTAGATCAGTTTGACCTGTGAGCATGTGTCTTAGTTAGGGTTTCATTACTGTGAAGAGATACCATGACCAAGGCAACTCTTTCTTTTCATTCATTAATTAACTAACTTTACATCCCAATATCAACCCCTCTTCCCTTCGCAGTCCCCCCACCCCCCCGCACTCTCGAGGTTCCTCCCCCATTTCCCCTTCCCATTCTCCTTTGAAAATGTGGAGTCCGCCCCTCCCCCCCCCACTCCCACCCCTTCTTCCCTACAATCCCCAGCACAACAGTCAATCCAAAGGCAACTCTTATAAAGGAAAACTTTTAACTGTAGCTGGCTTACAGTTTCAGAGGTTTAGTCCATTATCATCATGGCAGGAAGCATGGCAGTTTGCAGGCAGATGTGGTGCTGGAGAACGAGCCAAGAGTTCTATATCTTGATCCAAAGGGAGCAAGGAGAGACTTTCCCACTGGATGAGGCTTAGCATATCTGAGACCTCAAAGCCTGTGGGGTGCAAGACCATGCCAGGAAGTCTGGTAAGTTAGAGCAGGTTGAGACAAGGAGACTCGGTGGGCACGCACCTGAGGCTGAGTTGACTCTCTGGTCCCTGCCAGACTCCTGACTTGCAACATATGCCATGCTTCTCACAAAGCCCCAAAACAGAGTTCTCCAAGCTAATGAGGTACCTAGAGGCCTGGGGGGCTTAGCCAATAAGCTTCCCTTCCTAGACATTCCTCCATACAAAAAGTATTTAATCTCAGGCCCACCCCAGAAGAGGTACGGTTTCACGCATCCATTTTCCACCATGACAATAAACTGTTTGGAACCTTGGACTGTCTCTTTTAGACGAAGATCCACAATGGGACGCCATGAAAACCTTCCCCTACTGAAGCACAGCCTAATCTCCAGTAGAGGGCCTCTCTGTGTTTCCAGCCATAACCACAGCCAAACTAAAGACAATCACCCCATGAGAGAACCTTGAGCTTCCCCTTTTCCCTGTGCCCCTGGCTAGACGCTCTCCCCAGTCTGCAGGCCCTGACTCTGTTCTCTGCTCTTCTGTGAGTCCCAGCAGTACCTGGATGTTTAAGAGTCTAGAACCCCAAGGACTTGACCTCATCACAGGCCCAATGACCTCCAAACCAGCTCCAACTTTCCCATATCTCAGACTACACTTTCCCACCCCTGGAGCAGTGTTTCTGAGCTTCCCTACAGCCCGGTACACATCACCATTGGAGTGGTAGCAAAGGATAAGGGCAGTCAAACTCCCTCCATGCTGCCTTCCCAAGTGGCCATGCCCAATGGTGGAGTGGAGCGGGCCTACAACCCTACAGTAGCCCACCCCAACAGTGGCATACTTCCTCCAACAAGGCTATATCTCCTAATAGTGTCACTCCCTATGGGCCTATAAGAGCCAGTTACATTCAAACTACCACAGTATGTCTATGGCATATTGCCTTGATCTTTAATTGATGTAAGAAGATCCAGCCCACTGCCAGTGTCAAAATTACCAAGGCAGGGAATCCTGAACAGTGTAAGAGCGAGGAAGCTGGTTGAAAGCAAGTAATTGTGCACACATTCTCCTTGCTCTTAAGTGTGAGTGTGTTGTGACTGACTGCTTTTGTTCCTGCCTTGACTTCCCTGAAGTAATGGACTGTGACCTGAAATTGTAAGCGAAATAAATGCTTCCCTTCCTTGTGTTGCTTCTTGTCATGGTATCTGTCAGGTCAACAGAAATAAAAGTCAGACAGGAAGTGACCTTATTAGGCTTTGTTAAACATCCCAATGGCTGTCAAATTCCAGGGAATATTATCTGGGTTTCCATGTCTCGAGTTTCCATAAAGGGTATAAGGTGAGATGTAAGACAGCCTTATTTGGATCTGTGAGCCATATAAGGGCCTCTTATGGCTCTTCAAAAGGGATGTCAAAGGCCTAACTTCAGATAATTAAACCTGTGGCTCCCTCAAACTTTAGCTAATAGTTTAGAGATGACCCTCCCTGTTGAGGAGATGTTCTGATAATGCTAATTTTGTTAGCTATCCTTCACCCAAGTTAAGTTCTTTCCTGACTACACAAAGCCCCTTTAAGATGTTCTTTTCATCTGCTAGGACTAATTTGTCTGCTCTGACTAAACGGGGATGTAATTCTGTTAACTATTTATATATTGCTTGCAGGAAAAAATGGCACCTTCTTTTCAGATTGAAGGAAATCTAACAACCATTTTGTAAATCTGCTCTAGTCGCCCTCTGTGCCTGATAAATTCTCAAACTTTGTTTTGTTTTGTTTTGTTTTGTTTGTTTTTTGAGAAAGGGTTTCTCTGTGTAGCCCTGGCTGTCCTGGAACTTACTCTGTAGACCAGGCTGGTCTCAAACTCAGAAATCCACCTGTCTTTGCCTCCCAAGTGCTGGGATTAAAAGCGTGTGCCACCACCGCCCAGCCTAAATTCTAAAACTTAAAAAAAAAGGTTAAGACATCACTTTTTGTCTTGTACATTTTACCTTCATAAAAGGAAGTGCTTATGGAAAGAAATCTCATCCACTCCAGGACAAAAGCAAAGCAGGAGGAGTGAAGAGATGTGTCCTCTGTGTTTAAAAAGCCAAAGTTCTCTTTGTATAAGAAAAAGAAATAAAAGTCTTTCTAATTATTAGTTATTAGTATTAGTGCTTCTATAAATTTAGGATGTCTTTCTCCAATAGAAGCTCATATTGATGCAATAATTCCATAGTGAATCAGTGTTGGGTGGCAGGATCTTTCAAAGGTAATTAGATCATAGTGGCTGCTTCTTTATAAAAAGAGCAATATGGTTTCCACAAGACTGAGCTAGGCAATCACAGAGTGGTTTGCTGCAAAGTGAGGTTCATGTCTCCCCCTTCTTCTCTAACATTTCTGTTCTCCCACATGTCCTGCCTGATTTCTGATATTCTGCCATGAGCTGATACAGTGCTAAGCTCACAACAGAAGATGAGAAAGTACTATAACTCAATCATGAACTTCCCGACACCTATAACTGAGAGCCAAGATTAACCTTTTTTTCATTATTAGCAATTTCGCAGTCTCATCATAGCAGCAGATGATGGACAAAGATGTTGACATTTTTCAAGTCTTAGTTTTTGGAACAAAAAGAATAACAAAAATCAGAAAGGGCAATTTTTTTTTCATCTTTGTACTCTTTCTTCACCATTGAAATCATCGCACAGCTTAGCAGTCAGTAGTTTGAGAAGATAATGAACACTGGTTTTTCTCTGAAGCGGGAAACTTTAGCCATGACTGGGTAGTTTCATGCAAACCACACATATACACAAACATTACTGAACAAATTAATTAATACTATATTACTGTGTTCTATTCTCTCTTTCTTTCTATGCTTTCCTATCTACCCACCTCATGAGCACACATGCGCCTACAAACACACACACACACACACACACACACACACACACATACACACACCACATGCACATTTTGTGAATTTGCTCTCCTCCCACACTAAGAACCACCAGATTTATTTTATTGGCCAATTTTCTTCCTAGCAGTTTTTTTGGAAGTTGTCTAAGGAGAAGGAAGTATGCATTTGTTGCCAGGCAACGAGTATCTCCAGAATGTGCATTGCTTTTCTTAGATGGAAGAAGGAGCATTTAATTTTTGCAACTGAGGTTTGATTTCATCCCTTGAAAGGTCACCGAGATGATTCAATGTAATGACTTCTCTGTGTACACCATAAACCCAGGTTTTCCCATGCCCAGACTTAGGACCAGGAACTTTTAGCCAAGCTATTGACATTTCTGTCTACAAATAGCAGCAGAGCTAGTGGGCTTTGCAGATGAGGTAGACTGTAATAACTCTGAGACACTTTAATAAGTCTGGGATAAGGAGATAGGATGAAATGGTTCGTATAATGTATGTATTGAGAAGATGCACAATGATAGATCAATACAAATATGTATGCTTTATGGCAAGGAGTTTTCTGAGGTGAGTGAAAGAGATTAAAATATTGCTCCAAGAATAGAATGTAATGATGTAGTCCCATGATGTAAATTTTACCTTGCCTCATTTGGTTATAACTCACAGAAGGTCATATGTGAATGAAGGGAACTTTTTTTTTTCTCTTAAAAATTTTCTGGCCAGATATGGTGAATGGTGCCTATAACCTAATCCCAGAATTCAGGAGGCAAAGGCAGAAGACTCATGGTGAGTTTGAAGCCAGCTTAGACTCTATAGTGAGTTTGAGGCCAGCCTGAACTACAGTTGAGAACTGTCTTAAAACAAACAAGACAACTCCAAAGGAGAGCAAAAGTCTAAGGAAAAAATTACTTTCTTCATCTGCCTTTGTAGAGAAGCTTGGCAGAAAGAAAGTCAATACAAGAAGACACCAGATGTGCATATGATACACATGTATACATGCAAGTGAAACACCTATACATATGAAATGAAATATTCATTCCGGTCCTTTAAATAGTAAAAAGGAGCTGTCATCTAGAGGCGTGTTGCCTAGCAATGCTTCTGTACACCTGGTTCTGTTGGAACTGGGATACGTGCATTTTTCCAGAAACCTACTCTGCTAGCTTTCCTTTCAGGAAGGTTTTGTCAGATTGTGTAGAGTAACTGAGTTCTCAGGAGAGAGAGAGAGCAAAGCAGAAGCCTCGTAGACCTTAAGCCCTTCTTGCACACACCAGAAACTGCCTGGTTATTTTTTACCTGCCTTGGAAACCTATCTTAAAGCAGATGGCGCCTCCTGGTGGCTTGCACAGCTGGTAAAAAAGGAAGATAATGAAAACACAGTACTAGTGTGAAGTGTAACCTAACCTTTATGTTGCTTCCTGCTTTTTTTTTTCTTTTCTTTTTCTTTATACTTCTCTTTCTATTGACTTAATATTACCACCTATAGATATAAAAGTTAGTGGAAAGATTCTGTGAGAGACCATTAAACCCCCACACCCGCACTGTTTCTATAATCTTTGTCAAGGAATCAAAATGATGTAGTACTGGTGGAACATGGCCTCAAGAAACCATTGTTAATGAGCCCTCACACACATCTGTATATGAACTATTGGAGGAACACATATGCACGTTGACCTTTGGGCTATAATAAACTCCAGTTCACTTGTTATTGTTCAGGATTCTTAGTCTCACTAATAAATAAATACACTGTCATTTCACAGATCCTTGACTTCTATCCCCCTCCATTGGGGTTCTTCTAAGAGCACCCATGTGCCAATCACACAACACAACACTAGATGTCAGCAGAGGTAGACAGACTCATCTAGCCACCTGGAAACCTGGGAAGAAATCCCCATGTGCGTCACAGTTTATTTCTGTTAATCTCTCGGCATTTTCTAGTAGCAACGGCTTGTTTTTTAACTCTTCACATAACTCTGGCAATCATGGTTTCTAACAAGATTTTGAAGGATGGTTTATGAAGTCCACCAAAGGATAATCATTGGAGAAATGGTTTAATGCTGAGAATTGAGGTCCTGAAAATATGTCTCATGTTTCATTGTGAATGACAATTACTCTTACTTGTTTCTTTCTTTCAAATATATACAGCTATCTATTTATATAGCTACTTAGGGAATCCTTTGAGTTACCACAAAAAGGACTCAGCTGCTTGATATGGGTGAAACACGGGCTGATGAGTAGAGAGATAAGTTGGAAATAATATATTCAATGTCGCTCATATTACTTCATCATCAAAGGCCTCAGTTTTTATAAATAAAATTATGGAGGGGGATTATATCATCCTTAACTAAATTCTATCATAGCTATAATAGTTCTTAATTCTCAAAGTCTTCAAATATCAGAAGACAATAATAGAGAGCTTGGAGACATTTCATCTCAGATCTGTAATTTCTTCCAATAGTGCCAATAGCATTTGTTTGCTCATTACAGGGCCATCAAATGCTGAACAAGATACCTTGATGTAAAACCAAGCAAATTGTCTTTCCATCCAGTGACCCTGCTCTAAGTAGTAGTCACCCAGAGTCATGTAGACAGCCAGATAGGAATAAAAGATCCATGGAAACGTTTGCAAAAGTCAGGCTTAGAGGTACACCTCTGTAATACAGCACTTACAAGCCCAACAGGGTGATAGATGGACTGGCCTTGGCTACGCACCAAATCTGAGGCCAGTATGGGCTACATGAGAGTGTGAAAAAAACACAGATAACCAACCAGTCACACCGAGAGATCTTTGAACAAGCTACTAAGCAATGGGGATACTGGACTGATAGTTGTTTTACTTTTGTTTTTGTTTTTTGTTTGTTTGGGTTTTTTTTTTCATTTTTCTTTTCCTTTTCTTTTTTTCAGAGGAAAAACAAACTACCTCAAAATAACAAATGCTCATTCTGTTAACTCTGGACCACTACATTTTTTTCCAAGAAAAGAGAAAAGAATGCTGAGGTACAGAGCACCTTGATTCTTTAACGTAGCTATCAAGAAGTGATTGCATTTCATTTTCCCAGATCCCTGCTCAAAAAATCTCAAGACCTCTAAACAATCCATAGATAGAACCTCAAGGAGGGTATGAATGAACAGGTCTACAGGGCATGAAGAAGTCCTGTGGTCTCTGCAGGCACCACAGGGACAGGGTCTCCAGCACCACAGGGACTCTGCTCTGCATTCTCTGTGCTGCTGTCTTACAAAAAGGAATCTTGATGGAAATAAATGAGCGACTTTTAGGGGACTCAGAATGGTGTTAGGGGAGGAGAGAAGGGAAGGGGTTGCTTCTAGAAGGCCCTATTAGCATGTATATATTAGCATGGAAATTCCCTATGATTAATATCTGTTAATATTATAATAGTAATAAAAAAAACATAAATCTCCCCCACCCACCCAGGCTCTTATAGGAAAACCACTTAGTGTGCCTCTTTCCAGGTATGTCAAGTTGACAATTGATGGTAACCCTGACAGCCAGGCTGCCAGCACATGGTTCCTGAAAGAAGAGGAGGAGGGAGCTAGTAGGTTGTATCAAAGCACAATGAGTTTAACTCTCAGTGAGCCCCAAGCCCAGAAACACAAACAGGTAAAGAAAGAACACATGGTTAAGGATTCTCAGCATGCTCCTTCCTTCAACAAATAGGTTGAGGGGCTTTGGCAAAGCTCATGCATTGAAAACACTCATCCTAAAAGATACAGGTCAGTATATTTGGTTTGAGGACATACATGCCATGTTTGATTGCTCCAAAAAGTGACAACCTGGTGATGTTTTAGTAACAACCAGGTTTCTTAGTGTTATAACCCGTGTGGGTACCCCACTCTCGTGGAATCAAGAAGGAGGCCATTGTAATACCATGAGGTTAATTTTTATTTGAAACTGGTATACCAGGGTCAACTCTGTGATTGGGACCAGAGCGACCTCCAGGAGACAAAGCACTCAGCTTTTATGCAGAGTTTTGCAGCTTACAATGTGGGCTGGTTACAATTTTACAACACGGGCTGGTTACACTTTATCGTGTTCATTGTTCATTGACCTTTCTCCTCCCAGTTAGGATAAGACACCTGTGACTCACAGGAGGGGTGGAGGAGATCCTCTCTCAGAGGGATGTCTCTTGGAAACAGCACATTCCTTGGGGATGGGTGTTTGCTCTGTAAACTCTCCTAAAACCTCTTGCTTTCTGGTAATTTTATGAAGCATCCCCGTTTGGCTCAATTTCTACATTAGCTCAAACCATTTATATGATTTTGTTTATTTAAACATACAAGTAGTTTATTGTAAGAGGATTCAAGAAATTGTAATTCAAAGAATGTATTTTTTAGCCCCTCTAATTTTGAGTCACTTCTCTTCAAGTCCCAAGCACAGAAAAGAAGGTTCATTCTGGAATTCCCTTACCAACATTAAGGACCCTTAAAAGGAAAGCAGTTGCCTTCTACCCCTGCCCTAAAATCTTAATACTTATGACAGGAGAGACAATGGAGAACTGTAACTATGAGTGGTCAGACTTAATTACATAATAATGTCTGTTCGTTAGGCTCATTTGAATTCCCAAAGGAGTTAGCAGGCTGGTTTCTGTCATTGGAGAACCATTAGCTTTCCATTCTCCAGTCATACTAGGCTGATGGGTAGCTTTTAACTGTTAAAATCAACAGGAAGGCAAGGATATAAAAATGAAATGTTTAGCAAAGATCACTTGGTTCAGGTCATTCACTGGACACTCAGTTACACTGAGGGTGGACTCAGACCCTTTCTCCAAAACTCACCAGATTTACTATAACTGCCTCAGGAAGTCTCGCCATCTCTTGAGTCTCTTCTCTAGATTCGGAACCATCAATAAGGCATTAGACTAGCTGAGCCTGGGTCTTTCGTCCATATTCTTACCATATAATCTTCAAGGTGGGACGCGTGTCCTGCCTTCAGCTTCCACTTTAGTGAACATGCCTCTCCATCTTCCTGGAGCACATTCCAGGTGGGAAGTTTGTGTGGATATGGAGAGGACCAAGCAAGCTGGAATGTCTTTATTTACGATTGAACTAAGGATTTGGAGGTAAAGCTATGCATAAGATGGATTATTACCTTGCTTCCTAATAAACATAGCTTTGTATTATTTCAATCCTCCCACCTCCTTAAAAGCAAACCCTGGAGGAAAGTTACCACGCTTCAGTACGATTTATCTCTATCTTTATGTATTGCCTAAAGCTTTGGATCAATATTCCAACAGCTTCTTTCATTACGTTTTTATTCTTTTTGTTTTTAAAAAATACAAAGTTTAGAAGGAAGAGTGAGACATCAGAGGTAGCTTGCTGTTCTGGGCTAATAAAAATGAGGATATTTGTGCCAAGTCTCCTTGAATCTGATTAATGAGCAAACTGATTTAGAAAACTGATTGAAACTGGGTTTAAAACCCCACCTCTCGACTGTCGAATGTAGCCTCCATGTGTGCACACTGGGAGTTCTGATGACATGAGCAACTGCCCTAATTTCTCTCTCTATTTACAGTGACCTTTCAGGAGAGTTTAGCCATGAAAAGAATAAAGATAACTAAGGATCAGGTCCTGGAAGCAGGCATAATCTCACCTAAGCAGTCACACAAAAGCTTCCCTAATAATTCTCTAATTCATTGCTCTAATTACGGTAGCATAATATGTTTTAAATTACACACTGTTCTTTCTCTTCTGAGTCCCTTAGAGACTCAATCTCATGGAACTTTATCCACGGATACATTGTTAGCAGGAAAACACCAAAGTTCTCTAAGGAAGCGAGGGGTGTAATAACAAAATAGAAACATGTAAATAAATTTGTCTGAGAGGGAGTTTCAGAGCAAGGTCCATGATCTACTCTGTTGTTAGTGGTGTGGTGGTAGTGCAGATCAAACTCAGGGCTATGGATATATGCTGTATAAGCAAGCACTCTGCTGCATAACTATACCCACAGCTCCTCCAGTTTCCTGAACTATGTCATTAGGACTAATACTGTGCTAGAGGACCCTTATTTTTTGCTGGTGGAGGTAACTATTTGAGTCTATCAACCTTGAAAAGCTCCCTCACTAAAATACAGTTAAACCATTTACTCTGATATCGACAACCCACAAAATGGAAATAGAAATGCTGAAAATGTGCTCAAGTGGAAGATGCATGGTACTAGAAAGTCAATGTTACTACAGGCAGAAACTAGGGCCTGGGGGACAATGGCAAGATCCATAGTCACTGTCAGCAAGTGTCAGTGCAGAAGAGAGACTATATTCAGTGATCCTAAAGGCCAAGACATCAAAATACATGTGCTCCGCCTCCTCTGCTGCCCACCAGCAGCAATGACGACAGAACACCGAGACTTCTCTCGACAGTTTATTCAGGAATATTCTTTTGTGTTACAGCTCTCCTAGGTACCCAGGTGTTACAGCTCTCCTAGGTTCTTAAGTGTCACAGCTCTTCTTGGTGTCTCGGCTCTTCTTGATGTTGCTTCTTCTTCTTCTTCTTCTTCTTCTTCTTCTTCTTCTTCTTCTTCTTCTTCTTCTTCTTCTCCTTCTCCTTCTCCTTCTCCTTCTCCTTCTCCTTCTCCTTCTCCTTCTCCTTCTCCTTCTCCTTCTCCTTCTTCTTCTTCTTCTTCTTCTTCTTCCTAGGTGCTGCAGGTCTGCTTGCTTCTGTGGAGTGGTGTGGAATGGCTGGAGACAGCCCCTTATATACCCGAGCTTGAGCTGCCAAGTCCTCCTGGATTGGTTCCCCGGCAAACCCTCATTAGCATACACCTGCTCGGGAGAGGCGCATACGCAGTGGAATCGTCTATTGCTACAGTGTATCGGGAACCAGCACCATCTTGGATTTTATCGTCCAAGCGGCTGCCTACAAATACAGAATTATTATTACTACCACAACATACACAGAGGCCAGGCCCAGTCCCAACCCCTACCCAAGTCATCTGTGATGTTCAGTATACATTTTCATTACTCCTTACTGTCATTTGAATGAGAATCCCTCCCCTCCTCCATAGACTTATAATTTTGACCCCTTGGTCCACAGTTGCTGGAACTGTTTGGAAATAATTAGGACTGTAGTCTTGTTAGAGGAGATGTGTCATTTGAGGATGGGTTTCAAAAGCCTGTACCATTCCCAGTTAGACCCACTCTTATTCCCTCTCCCTACCCCCATTTCTCTCAGATCAGGATGTAAGCTCTTAGCTATTGCTCTAGCCCCATACCTGCCTGATTGTCATCATGATCCCTGCTGTGTTGATTGTGGACTCTAACCCTTTGGAGGCAGGAGTCCCAACAAATGTCTTTTAAGTTGCCTTGGTCATACTGTCTCTTCACAACAATAGAAAAATAGCTAAGGCATACCTGTCTCCAAAAATGAGGAATAGTTATGAAGAAATTCTAACACTCCATGTCAACCTCTAGCTTCCATGTGGATAAGAGCAGGCAAGAATAGTAATACTGGTACACACACACACACACACACACACACACACACACACACACACACATCTCCTGAACATACGGCAATGTTATAAGATGAGCTATGTGAGTAGGTCAGTGGTAGAGTTCTTGTTTAACATGAGTGAGGGCATAGATTCCATTCCCAGCACCAAAATAAAGTAAAATATAAAATATAAGTAGAGGCTGCTCTGTAGATTAAGTTTACAGCACTACTAGTGGCAACATTTACAGAAGCATTCGTTTTCTTACTTTCATCCCAAAGACTTCCATATATGAGCCTGACTGCAATGAGCAGAGAGGGAAACCTTCCTTGCCTGTCTACTGTTGTTTATAAGAAAGTCTGAACCAATCATAATCGGGGGAGACATACACCAAGCATTTCACATTCTCAGCATTTGGCACAGGATTCAGTGACCTGTAAGGGTTAAGCAGGTTATCAGTAGATGTGACTAGAGTGACCAACTTGGTCTTTCTTGGTTTTAATTTCAAAATTCATATATATTTTGCAAAGCCCATGAGTCTTAGGTAAGCTATGATAGTTACACACCCTACTCCAATTATCTTGTATTCTCAAGCAAGATAGGTAATCTCTAAATCCCATGATTATTCAAGACAAGAGATTCTCAAGGGCCCACGGTGAAGAAGGTAGGGGTTAGAGATGGAGTGAGGATCAACTTCAGACACTGTCCAGGCAGAATTCAGGGTATATTAGGTAAGTACTTCTCAAACCTGGAAGCATACGCAAGTCATCCAGTTAGCACATGAATTGACTCATTCAGTATAAGATAGGTCATCAGATTTAGTACTTCTGGTCTACAGACAGCACACACAGGCACAAGGCTTTGTTTAGTTCAGGTGTGGTTTGGGGCCAGTCAGACAAAACAATGACAACCGAAAATTAAAAAGATCATGAGAGAGGGTCCAGTGACCTTCAACACAGTGTCTCCTCAACAGAATTATTATGATAAAAGATCTATGTTCTTGATAGTGCCTCTGCTTCTGCAGAATCACTGAAATAGAGCCGGCGAGCAACAGCCCCATACTGCCTTCCCGAGCACAGAAAGCAGCACAGGGGAGATGGGTTCATTTTGTTCCAAGAAAAGTCAGCTCCAGAAAGGACATCAAATGTCATCCAGACTAGTCCAACATAATCGTTTCTGGAAGCCTGGCTCTTCAGCTATCACCCTTGTCTAGTTCTGAATTATAAATAAATGGAGATTTAAAATATAAAATACTCTGGCCACCACACCACCTACCCGGGAACAAATAGAAATACTTCCTGTTCCATAATTCATTAGAAACCAAGGCTCCAGGTTGTGTTCTCTGATTTTGGCTGAAATAGCCCCATATTTTTTTCCAAAACACCACCCCCACTGTGCTTAGTCATATTTCCTTGTTCAAAACCAAGTAATTCGTATGTTCCAGATAAAATTGTGCTCCTTTCTCACTATTTTTCTTCCCACAGGGAATCTCCATGACCATCTTATCTTGTGTCTACCAAACCAAATAGGATAGCATTCTAGGTCCAAATCCAAGGCATTGATAATGGCTAAGAAGAGTCAAGTCCAAATTTACAAGACATTTCACCATAGACTTGATTTTTTTTCCTCCTCAAACACCCATAAGCTATACTGCCAGTAGCACACATCATGAGACTTATATTCAGAGTTTGCATTATTTTATATCTGTGTATTATCTTTCTAGATATATAAGTCTTTCTAGACTTAATACTAAGGGCAGGAATCACAGAATATATGCATACATATGCAATTTTATACCATGGTAACTGATGATTCAGAATCATCATAAAAAAGTGTTTTCCTCATTAAATTATATAGCCCATGTACAGGGAATATGTTCTCTGAGATTTTTGGCACTTTCTCTATTATAGATAGAGTTTTAGTTGCCTGTAATATACCTCCATATTCTTTACTTAGTATTGGATCATCCTTGAAGGCCTACTTCATTCTCATCTATAAAGTGGGTCCCAGCCCAGACATCATGAAGTTCCCAATTTCTTTGTCTAAGGCTCATTGTGTATATAACCTCTTATGTAGACAGCACTTATGGTTCCACCCAACTCTTCTTCATATTGCCTCATCTTATCAGCACCACCCAGATCCATCATGGCACCCACAGTATGAAACATACTGTCCAGAGAGCTAAACCCAAACTGCACTGGCAAAAGGAGAAGGTCTGGCAAGGCAATTTTGATTCTGGACACAGTATTAGAAGCAAAGGAGGAGGTTAATGCTGCTCTCAGTTCACTTAATCATTTCTTTAATTTTTATCTTATGAGACTAGACATGTTACCTACATATATGTCTATGTACCACATATATGCCTGTTCCCCGTGGAAGCCAAAGAAGGACATCAGATTCCCTGGAACAAGAGTCACAGATGGTTATAAGCTGCCATGTGGGAGCTAGTAATTGATCCCTAGCCTTTTAGAAGAGCAGCCAGTGATCTTAACAGTTGAGCCATCTCTCTAGTCTCCTAATTAATCTTTTACCAATATAAACCTTAGTTCTTAAGATGAGGACAGACTATCAAAGTTGGATTACTTTGATCAGTCAGTGAAGGAAAGTCTGAGCAACACTGGCTACACTAGTCCTGTTTGGCTTCTGTCGTAGTCAGGGTTTCTATTCCTGCACAAAACATCATGACCAAAAAACAAGTTGGGGAGGAAAGGGTTTATTCAGCTTACACTTCCATGTTGCTGTTCATCACCAGAGGAAGTCAGGACTGGAACTCAAGCAGGTCAGGAAGCAGGAGCTGACACAGAGGCCATGGAGGGATGTTCCTTACTGGCTTGCTTCCCCTGGCTGGCTCAGTCTGCTCTCTTATAGAACCCAAGACTACCAGCCCAGGGATGGCACCACCCACAAGGTGTCCTCCCCTCCTTGATCACTAATTGAGAAAATGCCCCCACACTTTCCCAACTGAAGATCCTTTCTCTGTGATAACTCCAGCCTGTGTCAAGTTGACACACAAGTCAGCCAGTACAGATGCCATCCTCAGTTTAGCTGTGTCAGTTTCTAGGTTTCTAGGGAGCAGCAGATAGAAACTTCTGGATTTATTATTCCTGGGAAAAGAAGAATTTCTCTTCAGAAAACAACCTTTTCAATTGTAAAAGAAAGGGAGCCAACCTATGGCTTTTCCTAATAATAGAATTATATGTGGTAAAATTAAGGGCACACAGAAAGGTGTTTGGGGGCCAGAGAGATGGGTCAGTTTGTAAGGTTCTTGCTTTCTTGCTGTCTATGGTTGGGGACCTGAACTCAGAACCTTGGCATCTACATAAAAACAAAACAAAACAAAACAAAACAAAACCTATCCTATGATCACAATGCTGGAGAAGTGGCAACTGAAAGAGCCTCAAGGCTTGCTATCAACTAGGCTAGACAAATCAGTGCTCTCCAGGTTCAGTGAGCCATCTTATATAAAAACAAGTGGACAACAATTGAGGAAGACACTTAACTCCTGACCTCCAACACATCTATACACACACACACACACACACACACACACATCCATACAAATACAACAAGGAAGAGAGAGGGAGGAGAGAGGGACAAAGGGATGGAAGGAGTGAAAGACACACACTGAAAGACAGAAAAATAGACGTAGAGGGAAAGAAGTTGAGAAAAGAGAGCAAGAGGAGGGGGAAACAAATGAAGTAGAGAGAGGAAAGGGAGATAGTACAAGCTTTACATGGAGACCAGAAAGTAGCCGGGTAAGGACTCTTCTAAAATTCTTTCAATGACCTCGACACTCTGGTGAAAAAAAAAAAATGTCTTTGTATATTCTCCTAAGTTTGAGGGTTGGGTATGCCTAATGTACCTAATTTACTGAACAGAATCCCTATAAAAATGGTGTCACCTCAAAGTTAAGTGCTAAGTATGTGACACCCCTTGCAGTGTCTCCCTTGTCCTCTTGCTTGTTCACTTTAATGAAGCTGGCTGCCATGTAGTAAGATTACCTATGGAGAATTAACGAGACAAGGAACTAAGTAAGGGAAGCTACCAGCCAAAGGGAGCATGAGAAGGAACTGAGACCCATTCTAATACCTTCTAAGAACGTCAATCCTATCAACACCCACATACATTCTCATCTATAAAGTGGGTCCCAGCCCAGCCATCATGAAGTTCCCAATTTCTTTGTCTAAGGCTCACTGTGCATCTACTATAGCACTGCCATGTTCTTATAAAAACGGCAAACAATAACCAGGGAACATGGATGTGTTAATTAAGCTCTGATAGAAGCTGTGAAAATCCTGGGGGATAAATTCCTTGCACAAGGTTTTAGCCTTTCCCTCCCCCAGCATAAGAATCCAAAGAAATTGCCTTAAACCCCCAATTTAAGGATGTTTGCTTTGCAACCCCACACTTTCCCATTTGTAGTTGATTATTCCAACTGTTTTGCTATAGTAGTGGAAAATTTGCTGACACAGGAAGGTGAAAATAATACCAAAAGCCACAGTGACTGCTGTGACTCTACCTGGTCCTCTAGAAAGGAGTTTAAAACTGGTATATAGGAAGAGCTTGTGAAGTGCTGGAAAGTAGGCAAAACACAGCCCGAACTGCAAGTAGAGTGCTTTGGTCCGAGCATGAACTATCCTCTACAGGCCCATGTATGTCTCACGCTTGGTCCTATCTGATGGCACTATTTAGAGAAGTTCTGGCACCTTCACGAAGTAGGACCTGGTAGGTTATTAAAGACTGATACTAGTGGCATCTCATTCCTGGCTTGTTGGCATAATGTTACTGTGTACTCTGTAAGGATTATCCTTGTATTATTCAAATTCTGATTTCTATGGCCCCATATTTGGTAGCAATTCAGACATGGCATTGTAATACTTATTCTAAGACACTCTTGTCTCAATAGGCACAGGGGAAAATTTCCTGAAGAGAACACCAATAGCTTCTGCTCTAAGATCAAGAATTGAC
>NW_022196905.1:206472194-206476621 GCF_008632895.1 Mastomys coucha
GGAGGGGAAACTGGGAAAGGAGAAATTCGCATGTAAATAAAGAAAATATCTAAAATGAAAAAAAAAAAGACACTCTTGTCTCAATGTTGTGAAAATATTGTTCCCCAATTATCTGATTGGTGAATAAAAGATGATCAACCAATGACTGGGCAGAAGAGATAACAGGGTGGATCTTCCAATTCCAGCCAGAGTAGAGAGGGTAGAAGGCATTTTGTTGTTGTTGTTTGTTTATTTGTTTTTTTTTTTTTTAGTTTTTTGGGTTTTTTTGTTATGAAAGATGGGACCAGAAGCCACCATGAGAACACAAATTGAGCAGAGAGAGCCAGATCAATACTAACATGCAAGTATCTTAGAGATTTTGACTGGGAAGTTAGCAAGATTATTTTAGAAGATTAAAATAGATCAATATCTGCTCAGTTATTGTTCCATGAAAGCCTGTTAAATAAGTCTAATAGCCTCTGTCTCAATTATTTGTAAGCTAGCCGGTAAGAGAAAAACTCCACTAACACTGTCCCTTCTGCCACTTGCTACTTCTTATGCAGCATGCTTGTACCACCTTGATGCTCTTCCTTCTATAGGCCCTGAGTTAACAGTGCCAACAACTGTGGACTTACACATCTAATTGATAAACCGAAGTAAACCTTTCTTCCCTTAGTGCTTCATTCATGTGTTTAGTCACAGTATGACAAAAGTTAACACATGGAAATTTACCAGTGATCCTAAGAAGGTCTTAAAATATGGCATTGTTTTGTTTTTATTTTGCTTTATTTGTTGGGAAAGAATATTTTTGGTGTCAAGATGCAGAATCAGGGCACTAAGTTGGCCCACTCCAACATCCATCTATCTTTGTACTACTGAAGTATGTGAAGGGTCTAGTCCTAGGGAAGCTTCAGGATCTCCTTGACACAGGACAAAAGCAGGACATCAGAGAGTCTCTGTAAGGGTCCAGTGATGGTGTAGTAGAAGCCTTCAACCAGTCTGATCACTCGTGGCAATGAACATTTGCAAGTAAAGCTGTTTGGACATAAGGGTATACTGTGCAACAAACCATGAAACACCACAGCTTCCATGGAGAGATGTTTTTTGTTGTTCTTTAATTGGGTCTTGTTGTTATTGTTGAGGTTGTTGTTTATTTTGTTTTTCTTTTGGGTAGAGGTTACAAGGGTAAAGGGTAGATATGGCAAAACTGGGAAATGAGTGGAATTGGGGTATATGATGTGAAATTCACAAAGAATCAATTTTAAAAGTTGCTTTGAGCTTTTAAAATTCACTATAGTCATGTTCCAAACATTGACTCTCCCGAAAGTCACCAAGACATTAGAACCCTTTCTTGTGAACAGAGAAAAGGAAATTGAAAACTGAAGAGTAAGAAGTTCTAACCAGGGGCTAGAGAGATGGCTCAGTGGTTAAGAGCACTGACTGCTCTTTCGAAGGTCCTGACTTCAAATCCCAGCAACCACATGGTGGCTCCCAACTATCTGTAACGAGATCGACACCCTCTTATGGAGTGTCTGAAGACAGCTACAGTGTACTTAAATATAAGAAGTTCTAATCAAGATTTTAGAATTTTAGATAATTTTTGCCTCCCTTATAAATAACAATTGCTCTTTCAAAATTATTATTTCCATTGAAAATTATGTGCATTCAAAAGGACATGGCCCTTATAAGTACAATGTGCATTAATTCCCCACATTTTTGGTATTTGGGAGTAAGTGAACAGCTTTACTCTGAAATTGGAAGAGAGAAAACATAAGAGTCATCCTTCTCAAATACCTTCTACAAAAACAGGTGCAGTGACAATGACCTCAGTTTAGAGGCTACCACTTTTAAGATTTAATAGAAGGGAAAACTAAGAATTAGACAATAAGAAAAGAGGGACATCGTGAAGTCTTTTGATTTTGTTTGAATTATTCATTTGCTCTTGATCTTAAAATTGTGTTGCATTTAGTGTGGCCAGGTAGACAGTCTTTGAAAGCTTTAATCTAGACTTCATGATATTTGTTTTCATTATAAAATATATTAATATATACTGATATAGTTACCAAAACTTCTTTTAGGAATAGATTAGAAGAGGTAAGTCAATAACTATCTAGAAGGATACATATGACAGATGCCCATTGGGGTAGGCCCAGTGTGAATGCTTCTTCCCAGATAGTGAGCTGGAAAATTCAAGCAATTGATTGTTATTATGCTAGTTAGCTCACTTCTCAAGCCAGAGCCGCAGTGCTGTGACACAGAGCATCTACTTAAGGCAGAAACGAAGACATACTAATACTCTTTCTTTTGTACTTGGTTTATATTTTTTAAAATACTGAAAAAATAATTGAAGGAGCATTGACATCACTACATGTACATAACTGACCATTTCTCCATCCATCACCACTTACAAAAATTCATTTTGAAACTTATGGAAATTAAGCAAAAATATCTATCATAGCATATTTAGTTACAAAATCTGACAATGCCATTCCTCAGTGAAGTAAATGAGAGCAAAATCAGCTCCTCACATCTTAGCAAGATACAGACAGCTTTGCCTCTAATATTCTGTTTTCAAAAGCATTTAGATACCTCTTCCATCAGCAGTGACAAGATAACATCAGCAAGATGATGGAGTAGCACTGAAAAGGGCTTGTCACCACACAGAAGCATTAATCACTGCAGCTGTCCACTCAGGAAAACACTCTCTCAGAGGCCAAGAAATTCACATGAGCGATTAGAGCACCTGGGTGTAACAACGAGCTAAGAAGCGATGCATCGAAGGGTCAAGAGGGCGTTTTTACAGTATGCCTGTCACCTTCCCTTCCTCCAAACTGAGCTTGTGGAACAGAAAAAGTTCTCTCACATGAGAAAAGGACTGAATTGAACATGATTTTATTGTGTACACCAGAACAGACCTGTCCCAGTTCCCCTGGGTTTCTGCTTCATTCCACCATCTATGACTAGATTCCAGGCCTTTCCTAAGTTGCAGATCAGTGCCATATCAGGCATCAACCCCATGGCTTGAAACCCCAAGTGAGCTCCAGAGGCCTAAGAACAAAGACAAAATTAACTCTCAGCTTCTACCTAACCCACATGGACTCAGACTACCACCAAATTCCAATAGAGCCCTAGCACCAGGCTGTCCTTACCAGGTGTAGATTATAGCCTAGTACCTAGTACCTAGGCATCTCCTAACATGGAGCCAGCAGCCAAAGGCTGAAGTTACAGGAAAGTCCCCAAGTCTCAGGCATCAGGCCACTACCAATTAGATACAGGTTTCAGCTGTCCCCAACAGATCCAGTCTTCCAAACAACCCAGCCCTATACCGGTTTCTGTGGACCCAAGCTGCATGCTAGTTTCTGTGGCCCTAACAATCCTGTGGACAAGGGTTATGAGCATGTCTCAGTATAATATCGGTCCTGTTTTGCTAGGCTCTTGTAGATCAGTCATCTTTCAAAATCTAAGGTTCAAATCTCACTCCACTATATTCATATTTCATCCTAACTTCCACTGAAACAGACTCTGGGCTCATTCCTGTGGACGGAGTTCAGAAGCTCACCATGGCGTATCAGATTGGATGCTGTAGACTGAAAATGTAAGCCTATTCCAGTGGACCTAGGCTCTGTTGTCTGTTCCTGTGCATGCAGGCTCCAGACGTGTTCTTGTGAGTCCAGGTACCAATCACGATCACACCCACACACCAAACCAGCCTGCCTAAAGATGCAATAAGGAGAGGAGGAAAAGGAGGAAGAGGAGGAAAAAGAAGAACACGAGGAAGGAGGAAGAGAGGGAGAGAGGGAAAGAGAAAAAGGCCTATAGAACCTGTAGGTTACCAACTGAACTATTGTACACATTATGCCTGCCTAAAAGATCAGAGAAAGAGAATATAGCAAGAAGGTATTTTAAAAAACAATGACAGGACATTTTATAAATCTGGAGATCTAAAAAAGGAAAGTTCAGATGTTCAAAGCATTGACAACCACAGACAGAATCTACAACAGCAAATCTTGCCAAAACACAGTGTGATCATATTTCCAAAAAAATAAATACAAGGAGAATTTGGAAAATAGCAACCCAGCACTTGGAAAGCTGAGGCAGGAAGGCCAACCTAGGTTACATAGGTGGATGTTTAAACAGAGAACCATAGAAATTAAAAGACAAAAACAGCAAGAGAGATAATCACTTTTCACATACAATAGAACATCTGCAAGATTGGGAGATTTTTGGTAGAAATGGTGTCTACAAGAGAGTGGTATGGTGGTTTGAAGAAGAATGGCTCCCATAGGCTCATAGATTTGAATGCTTAGTCACCAGGGAGTGGCACTATTAGGAGGTGTGGTCTTGTTGGAAGAAGTGTGTCACTCAGGGTTCACATTGTGGTTTCAAATGCTCAAGCCAGGATCGATCCTCTCCTCCCTCTCCCTCTCCCTCTCCCTCTCCCTCTCCCT